>NC_047125.1:9150041-9360041 GCF_902500255.1 Thalassophryne amazonica
TCACACACACACCACACACACACACACACACACACACACACACACACACGAGGTCTATTAGAAAAGTATCCAACCTTATTTTTTTCCAAAAACCATATGGATTTGAATCACGTGTGATTGCGTCAGACAAGCTTGAACCCACGTGCGCATGCGCGAGTTTTTCCAAGCCTGTCTGTTGCGTCATTTGCCTGTGAGCAGGCTTTGAGTGAGGAGTGGTCCAGCCCCCTCGTCGCCGTTTCATTGCCAGGAAATGGCGGAATGATTTGGGCTTTTTTTCCCATCAGAATTTTTTCAGAAACTGTTAGAGACTGGCAGCTGGAAACCATTAGAAAAATTTATCTGGCTTTCGGTGAAAATCTTACGGGCTTGGTAGAGAATAAGGAGCGTTACTGTCTCTTTAAGGACGGCCCCCAGCAGCTGTGTAGTGGCGGTGCCGCATGGCACAAAGCAACGCTGTGATGAAGCCTCACGAGACATGTTCTGGCATGTCCAGGCACATCCACAATTTCTCGGCTAATCACTCGATGGAAAAACAACCGACAGCTGTCTGAACGCCATCTCAAAGCCGTCCTGTGAGACCAAAACGGAGGTGGTTTTGTCTCGCTCCAGTAGCGAATCCATCATGATGCGCAAAGCCTCCGCTCGGCTTTCCATGACAAAATCTCGTTAAAAGTGAAATCTGCCGGAAAATGGTTGATGTCCAGCTCTTGTGATAACCAGAGAAATGGCACACGATGGTCACGGATCCAGACAGCCATCCGTTTAGAAATGAAATGGTCGTTCAGCCTGTCGATGGCGGCTTCGGAGCGCGGCGCGCCCCACAACCGCTGGGGGTCGTCCTTAAAGCGACAGTAACACTCCTTATTCTCTACCAAGCCTGTAACATTTTCACCGAAAGCCAGATAAATTTTTCTAATGGTTTCCAGCTGCCAGTCTAACAGTTTCTGAAAAAATTCTGATGTAAAAAAAGCCCAAATCATTCCGCCATTTCCTGGCAATGAAACAACAACGAGGGGGCTGGACTACTCCTCACTCAAAGCCTGCTCACAGGCGAATGACGTAACCAACAGGCGTGGAAAAACTCACGCACGCGCACGAGGGTTCAAGCTTGTCTGACGCAATCACACATGATTCAAATCCATATGGTTTTTTGAAAAAAATAATAAGGTCTGATACTTTTCTAATAGACCTCATATATATATATATATATATATATATATATATATATATATATATTCATCACTGAAAACACTGCAGCACAGACTTCCTACATGGACGCTAGTGCATTTAACTGCAAGGAACCAGTATTATTATAATATGGCAGCAACGCTACGCATGCTCTGATTGGCTGATTATCAGTTGGATATTTTCCATATCAGACCGGTTACCATGAAAATTGGCCCGCATCTCGTATTTTCGTTACAAACCAGGAAGCTTCCTCAGAGGGAGTTTTTCCTTACCACTGTTGCTCTGGGGGTTGGTAAGGCTAGACCTTACATGTGTGAAGCGCCTTGAGGCGACTCTGTTGTGATTTGGCACTATATAAAGGAAAATAAATTGAAGCTAAAAACTCGATTAGAAAAACCAAGTCGAACATGAACGTACTCCATAAATATCTAAACAGCATCGGAAAAAAACACCGTTAAAGCTTACCAGCTAACGATCGGACCATCTGTTAAGATAGTGGAGGTGAACAAAGCGAATGAGCCCAACATTGTCAGCAGGATGTTTGGGCGATACCGTAAGTTTGAGTGTTTATATATATAATAGCCATATAATAAATAAATTATTAACCTCACTTGCTCAGTCTGTATGGGGATATCAGACCTCTCTGTTTTTCGCACGTACCTTGCTGATGCTTGGTAAGTACTGTCAACACCTCGGTCTGATATTTCTCCGTACAGACCTCTCACTCGGTTAAATAATCCTTTATTATTTCATATTTGTATTAAAACACTCAGAAAGTGTGGCACTAACAGAAGCTGTATCTCACTATTGATACCTGCTATTTAGTGCTAACATGCAATTTATTTATTTTTTACATTTTCATCACTGAAAATATTGTAGCACAGACTTCATACATGGGTGCGAGTGCAGTTAACTGCAAGGAACCTGTTTTAGTTCCTATTTGTATTCAAATACATCCAGGACACATCCAGGCTGGATGAACTGATCAGGCAAAGACAACACTCTCTTCTCTTCAGCCACAGACTGCTCCTTCCCAAGTGCAGGACCAACAGTCTGCAAAACTCCTTTGTCCCTCAGGCCATCAGACTGTACAACTCCTCACTCAGGGGGAGGAGGAGTAACAGGAAGACAGGGGATGAGATGAAAGAACAGTAGTAGCCAGTAAATCAGTAGTGATCAGTATTTCTGGTATTTATATCTGCGTATTTGCAAATTATTTTTTACTTTCACTTTCGATACTTTGTGTGCTTCTTACCCCATGTCCTGTTATACAATGCTGCTGGAACCTCAGTGTCCCTGAGGAATTAATAAAGTTCTGAAACCATGGCACAATCAGTGTAGCTAACTATATCTTGGTACCGAGATCTAATTAGTGCCAAAAGCACCAAGAGGTTAAAAAAAAAAATAATTCACCGACTGAAAATACTGTGGCACAGACATCTTACATGATACTAGTGCAGCTATCTGCACAGGAAACCATATTAGCTCATGTTTACATCAAAATGTTCAGAAAAGAACTAGCAACATTTGGTGTGTATCTGATGAAGTAAAACCTATTATGCATAAACTTTAAAAGCATAAACTAAAGAGTTTTTATAAAAGAAATACCTTCCACAATGGACATGTCACCTGGAAAACAGGGAAACTAGCCATACAGAAAAGGTGGGTTGGAGTTCCTACTGTGGTGGGTTGGAGTTCCTACTGGGGTGGGTTGGAGTTCCTACTGGACACAAGCTTCGAGTGTCCTCGGTCCCACTGTGAAGGGGTTTGCCAGGAGAGATCTTGATATGAGGATGTTTCAAAAGAAACAAACCCCAGGTAAAACCTCCACAAAGCGCCTAGGCACCAGGGCGTATGAAGAAAATGGTGCAACTTCTCCCAGTGCTGTGGGGAGACATCTCTGTAGCAGCACTCAGCTGGGTCATCCACCAGATCAGCGGTGTCATCCACCAGATAGTTCTGATCCTGGACCCCAGCAACAACACCATCAATGGGCTAAAAGAATCCAGTGAAACTGCATCATTGTAAATTGGTCCATTGGGGAGAAGAAAAAGATCTCTCACTGCTTCCCCTACTCAAACTTGAGAAGTGGAGCAGGAGATCAAAGGCAGTATTTGAGGAGAGGAAAGGTCACCATCTTGAAGACAGCCCTTGGATACAAAGCCAGTAATGTTAAGGGTGCAGCTTTAGACCCCGGGTCTGGGGCCCACTGCACTCTTGTAGAAGGACAAGACACAATACAATACAACACATACCAGAAACACTTTAGGTAACACATTTCTTCTGTAAACTCGGACATTTTAGCACGGGGTTCTACGGGGATTGACTCTCTTTTGGAGCCCGCCTCAACGAACGCCCCCACCCCACCCCCCACGCCTTCACTGCCCATGCGTCATCAGCCACGGTTCACGGATTATCACCCGGTTTCTGTTTCGAACTGCACTCCAGTCATCATCTATCTGAGTGATAGATATCTCTGAAGCTTTTGTACAACAATCATTTCCACATAAACTCAGCATTATTTCTTCATAAAAGACGGATGAAGCGATCAAAATGAGCTGCTAGCTAATGCGTTCACTACGCGTCAGTCATCTCAAAGCATTGCAGAATTTCACCTCGTTTCTGCTTAAAACTAACTTTAGAATGATTTAAGAGGTTTTTACCACTTTGGGTGAAGCGACTCCATCTCAGACGTGCTGCTGTGGTCCGAAATGACGCATGCGCAGTGAAGCAAGGTGGAACGATTTTTAGGGGGGGACCGTTCAGTCTGCGACACCGGTTCTGGCTTTTCCTTTTTCAGCACCTAAATTTGGCATTTGATGAAAACCAATTAATTAGAATATAGGCGAAACAGAAAGCAATATAACTTGACAATGGTGTAGAATAGGTGCTGAGAAGTGTTTTGGGTGAGCAGCAATGAGAGCCGACCCTTTTGTGTGACTGCCACAGCCTGCTGCCCTACTCTGTGCCATGGTGATACACTATCTCCTCAAACAGGCGCCCATTCTGGCCTTGCAGCACCTCTCCAGTTCCCCTTTGTTACTCATATCTGCCTTGTGATGTTTTGTCCGCGCCAGTACTCTGTATTTTTCTGGTCTCTTTGATGAAGCGTGGCAGAGAGAAAATTTAAGCATCTGTGACCTCGCCAAAATGGTGGAAGCTGCTTGCTGCTGAAAGGACTCGTTGAACGTATATAAGGCCTAACGTCTTATCGGGGCATCCAGTAAGGGCAATCAACATAGTGTCATAGTCAGAGACGTTTCTCTAAAACTGCAAGTGAAGCTCAGCTTCCCCTAAAATGTCAAAAAATTAAATGGTCAAATATGTACAGTTTGTTATCCAGTGATGAAAGTTTTCCGGAAATAACCGGAAATCAGGGTTTTTACTCAAGTGGTGAACGTTTCCGGGTTATTTTTGACAACATACGTCAGAGTCCATTCAGTTCATTTCAATTCCACGCCCAAACAGTTGGTGGTGGTAATGCACCTTGTTGGTTTGCAAGCCGCCAATTATTTCCAAAGAAGAAGGGTTCATTTGTTTTGGGCTTTAAGAGTTTATAAATTCATATTTTTGTGGACTGTGTTGTTTTTCTAGCGGTTTACTTTGTTGTGGACATTAACCCCCTGGGGCCGACGCCGTCTCATACGACGGCTAAGACCAAGCTTTACTAAATTATAAATAACTTTTGAATGATATAAGATAGAAACTTGCTTTTTTTTTGCTGAAAAGTTAAGTCCACGGACTTTCGAGCCAGCCATCAGCCAACTTTATACTCCTCATAGAAACTGTGTGATGACGTGCGCAATGTGAGTGTCCAATCGGAATTAAATGACGTCACATGGTTTTCAAAAATCCAATCGTAGGGCAGATTTACCTCACGTGAAAAGCCAAAGATCGTTTTCAGGAGTGATATGTTATAATTTGGCCCGTTTGAATAGCCCCCTGGGTGCTCCAATGAGTACATACTATTAGTACATACTCGGTGTGCCCTGCACCATGACACACAGCGATCAGTGAAAGCAGGAGCAATTTGTTTGAGCGCAATCTCACGTGCTCAAACAAAGTGTGTAACTATCAGGATTGTTCCACTAGTTTGCATGTGAACGTTACTGGATAACTCTGTTGCTTTCTCTGCGTAAAGCACTGTTTACCGTATCAATGGACAACAAAACGCATAGACCATTTTGCATATATTGTTCAAAATGTGCATTTATGTTTATTGTTTGAACCATTTTGTTGTTCAGTCTTTCACACAAGACCTCAAATTACCTTTATAAAGTGTCAAAACAGTTGTTTATTATAGTTTATTCTGAAAGCACAGGTTGTCCTGAAAAAAAGGAGATATAAAATTTGATTGTGGGATGCAGGGAGAGCTATTAACAGCAATAATAAAATATTTATGCCAGGCGAGTGAACTGTCCAAAAAATGCCCTCGGACCCCAGAGGGTTAAAAGTCATGAGCTGTGGTTTTCCTCCAGTAATCATACATTAAGTGGAGCTAATGGGTGACACTTCTAGCTGCTAAAAATGCTAATGCCGTTAAGCATTCAGACGAGAGTTTGCGAGTCAAAACCACAAGATTACTGAGTTTGAGCAAAGGATAAAAAATTGTCTGAGCTGAGTGAGTGAAAGTAATACATGGCGTTAGTGCTCTGCTGAAGTTTATCAGCTAAATTAGCTTTTTGCTGTACAATCATTCACTGTCGAGCTGAGTGTTTGACCTATTTTTTTTTATTTTTACCAAATAAAGCTACACAGTTTTTATTGTTACTGCCGTAACTACAAGAAAAGTCTTAACTTTAATTAACTTAGATTTTTTTACTTAAAGTTTTTTAACCATCAAATAAAGAAAATAGCAGAGTGCTATTTCATATTTCTTTATATTTTAAGAAATATATTTCTTGACCACATCAGAAACATACATTTGCTGAATGAATGAATTAATCTACCTTTAGTAGATGTACACATTACTTTTCTTTTTTTTTGTCTAAAAATAAAGTTTTCTAATGTAAGAAAAGTTTAACTTCAAAATGTACAGTAATCAGAAATTAATGTTGAATTAAAAAATATTTGTAAGGATTTTAAGGTGGCCAAGAATTTGAAAACAGAACAGCTTCTTTTTAGCAGGAGCTTTGGACAATAGCTCCAAAGCTCCTGTCAAAACTAGGAAAACAGAAGTGAGTAAAGGTTGAACAAGTTAATACTAATGCACTAATGTGTAATAAATAAAAAATATAAAATAAAAATAAAATATTGTAAAATAAAAATAAATAAAATATTGTTCCATTTGAATTGATAGAGAATTTATTATTTTGAGTTCTTTGAATTTCTTTTATGGTGTAGTTTTCTGAACCACGATGTATGTTTTTTGGATTAAAGGCTGGTAGCACAATACAAGTTGTGTGAAAAGACGGATAGAAAAACTGACCTGACCCCCCCCCCCCCCCCCAAAAAAAAACAAAAAAATTTTCTTGAGATTTTTATGGTGGGTAAATAAACCTGAAAATGCACCAGAATGCATCTGAGATCTCAATTATTTTTTCTGGAGGAGAACCCACAGACCCTCCGCCAGGGGCTTTAGGCCTTTGGTCCTTGCCAAAAATTTTCAGCTTTTTTTTTCCATGGCACTTTCATCACTGGTTATCATTTCATTGACTAAAAATGCATTAGAACACATTCATCTTTAAGACGAGTTGGTTCAGAATCAGCTACTTATCACAAATTGATTGTATTTTGTTAACTTCTCAAATTTTTTTCTCATACGGTCTGTGGTCAATTCATTTTCCTGTAGAAGCTGAGCATCCGTTCACTTCAGTGGGACTGCCTGGAAAGGTTTTTTCATTGCCACGAAACGCGATGGTCATGGGATAAAGCCACGATTTTGTCTCGTCCCCATACGCTGAGCATCTCTGGGGGTGAATGGAACTGTGGACGGGCCTGGACAATGGAGTTCTGCACAATAATTGGATGATCAGTCGAAAGGCTGAATCCTGTTTTGATTAACAGCTATAGGAATGAGAATTAGTTTGCACATTTTTGCGTATTTATGCGTTTTTAAATTTATGCCAAAGTGTTTGCGCTATAAATCAATGTGTTTTAAAGGTGCACAGAGAAGCACATTGGATTAGATGTTATGTGAGAAGATCTCAGTGAGTTACTCTCTGCTTTGTTCTTCAGTAAGTGTTTAAAAGTCGTCGCATGTTAATTAACATCCCAGTTCGCAACACAACAAAGTATTCATAATTATAAATCTAACATAATAAACCGGGCATATGTGGTAATAATTAGTGGTTTCTGATGTATTTTATTCATGAAAACTAGTGATGGAGTGACTGTTATATATGTTTAATAATAAAGGTTCTAAGTGCTTCTTGAGATTTTTGATGACATTTTTGTTTAAAAATAATAATATTCTTGTAAAAATAAGTCCCTTCGGCTGCTCCCTTGTTTTTCCACTCGGGGTCACCACAGCAGATCCAAGGTTGACCTGCATGTTGATTCTGGCACAAGTTTTATGCCGGATGCCCTTCCTGACGCAAATCCACATTACATGGAGAAATGTGGCAGGGGTGGGATTTGAACTGGGAAACTTCCGCACTGAAACCAAGCACACTAACCGCTTGGTAATTGTGCCATCATAAAATACTGTATGTAATAGAGATATAAACTGTGAAATGCTTGTGCATCTAGGGACTGTTATGATCATTTTACATATCTGAATTATATAGAAATAAACTGACAAATTTTATGATGTAAGCCAACAATGAGCTTCCCCTCTTTGACAGACTAGCAGCTGCCACTGGTCATAGTTTAGCCTACCTCCACAGGGAGCTCTCCAGGACCTTGGAGGAATCAGCGTGGTAGTACTTGGTCAGGATGAGGATAACCTGTTAGACAGAATGGAGAAAAAGGCTCATTTAAAATACTGTAGTTCAAAAACAACATCTCAAGGGATACTCTAACTAAACTTCAGCCAAACGAAACCAAAAATACAGTTTTTTCTGGAAAGAAGTTGCAGCTCAAAGCACTTTACACTGATGCCTAACATTCACCCATTCACACACCGCTGTCATGCAAGGCGCTCAACTGCACACCAGGAACAACTGGAGAAATAAGGACGTTGTCCAAGAGCCCGTAGTGCTTTTGTGGGTTTTGAAGAGATGATCTTCTGCAAAACCCAAAATTCACTACATTTGTCAGAATTTGGCAGTCCGGATGGGTTCGTAAAATGTTGCAAAACAGTTTGCAAACAGTTTTTAGAGTTGCAAATAGTATTTCTTGTTGCAACTCAATTTTGAAGATGTTCAAAATATTTTTGCGAATTTATTTTTCTGCAAACTGTTGCAAATGTTTGCAGACCAGCTTGATGCAGTTGTAAATGGTTGTAACATGTCGCTAAAGTTAGTTTTGGTTCACAAGCACTCTCTGATCCAAACAGTGCACCTTTTCTTCCTTTCTTCTTTTTCTTCCTCTTTTGCATAATCCTTCTGACAGACAGACTAGCAGCAGTGAAATTATGCCATCATTGGCAGAGGTAAAAATTTGTTCAGCACAAAAGAACCGCACAGAAAACAAGGGGAGTTGCTTTCTGTCACTACAACTGTGTCTGTATAGTTCAATTCAATTTCTTCATTTTATATAGTGCCAAATCACAACAGAATCACCTCAAGGTGCTTTACACAAAACAATTCAAAAACCAAAATAAAATGAATTAAAAGATTAAACAAAAGCACAGTAAAAGAGTATAGCCACATAATATGTCAGGATGCTAGCCATACGAAAGGGAAAATAAGTGTGTCTTAAGTCTGGACTTGAAAGTCTCTACAGAATCTGACTGTTTAATTGATGCAGGGAGATCATTCCACAGAACAGGGGCACGATAAGAGAAAGCTCTCTGACCCACAGACTTTTTATTCACAAAGTAGTCCTGCATCCTGCGAACGCAAAGCCAGGGCCGGTACGTAGGGTTTAATTAGATCAGCTAGGTAGGGAGGTGCTAGTCCATGAACAATTTTATAGGCTAGTAGCAGAACCTTAAAATCCGATCTCAGAGACAGGAAGCCAGTGAAGAGATGCAAAAATGGGTGTACTGTATATCACATATGGTGGAAAAATGGTGCCAGCTACACCCATAGTTACTATTTCACAAATAATCAAATAATGCCACCTGCTCAACCTGCACAGCAGTGACCTTCATCATATTCAAGATCCAAGCCAGCTTGGTGTGATAAGGCAGAATATACTGGATACACTGATGGAGGTGGGCGCTTACACGAGCGCTGCTATCTAGTTTGAAATGCAGCACCACACCAGAAGGACACAATTCAATACAAACAAGCCACAAAATCAGAATAAGAATAAACAAACATCAGAACGTAAACATGTCGGGAGGAAATGACACAAAATTATGGAAACTCTTACTTGGGAATGAATTACAAGGAAGTTAAAGATTTACTGGATGATCTAATCAAATGGTGGCTGAGTGAGCACTGCTCCAAACCTAATTACCCACTGTGGGTTTTTTGTTTGCATGCGAACATACAACGTGCAAATTGACTTTTATTATGGCAAAGTCAACAGTGTGGTCAGGACCCTGAGTGAATCAATACAAGAGCTGAAGAGATGTCCTATTCAGACGCCAAGTCTTACCAGAGTTGACCATGAACTCTCAACCAACAACCACTGATTGTCCCAAAGACATTCCCGTCGACTGTGTCAGTTGAACATTATCAATCATCTATTGAGAAGAGGAGGGAGAAAAAGTTCAAGGAAGGAAGCTCTCGGGGAATTACAGAGCAACAAACTCTGATGTGTGGACGAAGAATACACTCATTCATCAAGCAAGATCAGCAACATACAAGCGCCACATCGATGTGTGTTATACCCTCAGCCTTCTGTCTGGGCTCTTTGCCATCACCAGAAAGAGACCACACATCGACAATTCACACAGTGTGGCATAAAAGGGAGGAAGTCATTCTTGTCTCTCTTCAACATTTGCATGGGTCCAGGAAAACCAGAATGTGAGCAGTCAGATGCATCAAAGCAGAACAATGACGGTCCATCCCATTCACATTGTGTAGACAAACTCAAAAACACTAAACCTATTACATTTAATTAACTTTGATGCACCACACTGATCAAAAAGGTAAATGTGTTCTGTGCACACAACCGAGATATCGCACACATATTCCAATATGTGGGTGTGTGTATTTTGCAAACAAAGCGTGTCACATCTATGACAGTAATGATCAGGTGTCGCAATAGAATGTGCATCACGCTCAGCGCAGAATTGTGCAGAGCTATCGTCCACTTGTTATGCATTTTTTCTTGAATAGAAACCATGAAGTAAACAGTTAATTCTTTAAGTATCGATTTCCTAAGGGTAAGACAATATCAGACACATTGGATTGTTGACCCCCCTGGTTTGGGCTGAAATTTTTTTGTGAGATGGCTATGGTACCCAAACTTCAAAACCCAAACTGTTCCATGGTTGACCTCTTATGACCAAAGTTACGGTACCCCCTATTTTGGGCCCCTTGGGGCAATTATAAAAAAAGTTACAAGTTCCCACCCCTCTAATTCATAACTTTGAGGCTGTCCCAGTTCTTAGTTTCTTGATATGGAGACTAGAGGGTACAATACAATGGGACACCCTCAAAGTTGGCCAATATCAAGAAACTAAGAACTGCGAAACCTTCAAAGTTATGAATTAGCGGGGTGGGAACTTGTAACTTTTTGTAATTGCCCCAGAGGGCCCAAAGTTTGGTCATAAGAGGTCAACCATGGAAAGTTTGGGTACCATAGCCATCTCACAAAAAAAAAAAAAAAAAATCAGCCCAAACCAGGGGGGGTCAACAATCCGGGCTGTCTGAACCTTAGGAAAATCGATACTTAAATATACCAGATCTTTAAAACTAATTCTTATTTAATTCTGTGTATAAGGATGCGGCGAGCTCTGTCAAGCACAAGAAGTTCAATCAATCAATCAGTCAATCAATTTTTTTATATAGCGCCAAATCACAACAAACAGTTCAGTTTGTTCAGTTCAGCTTCATATTGCAAGGCAAAGCCATACAATAATTACAGAAAAACCCCAACTGTCAAAACGAGACCCCCTGTGAGCAAGCACTTAGCAACAGTGGGAAGGAAAAACTCCCTTTTAACAGGAAGAAAACTCCAGCAGAACCAGGCTCAGGGAGGGGCAGTCTTCTGCTGGGACTGGTTGGGGCTGAGGGAGAGAACCAGGAGAAAGACATGCTGTGGAGGGGAGCAGAGATCAATCACTAATGATTAAATGCAGAGTGGTGCATACAGAGCAAAAAGAGAAAGAAACACTCAGTGCATCATGGGAACCCCCCAGCAGTCTACGTCTATAGCAGCATAACTAAGGGATGGTTCAGGGTCACCTGATCCAGCCCTAACTATAAGCTTTAGCAAAAAGGAAAGTTTTAAGCCTAATCTTAAAAGTAGAGAGGGTGTCTGTCTCCCTGATCCGAATTGGGAGCTGGTTCCAGAGGAGAGGAGCCTGAAAGCTGAAGGCTCTGCCTCCCATTCTATTCTTACAAACCCTAGGAACTACAAGTAAGCCTGCAGTCTGAGAGCAAAGCGCTCTATTGGGGTGATATGGTACTATGAGGTCCCTAAGATAAGATGGGACCTGATTATTCAAAACCTTATAAGTAAGAAGAAGAATTTTAAATTCTATTCTAGAATTAACAGGAAGCCAATGAAGAGAGGCCAATATGGGTGAGATATGCTATCTCCTTCTAGTCCCTGTCAGTACTCTAGCTGCAGCATTTTGAATTAACTGAAGGCTTTTAAGGGAACTTTTAGGACAACCTGATAATAATGAATTACAATAGTCCAGCCTAGAGGAAATAAATGCATGAATTAGTTTTTCAGCATCACTCTGAGACAAGACCTTTCTAATTTTAGAGATATTGTGCAAATGCAAAAAAGCAGTCCTACATATTTGTTTAATATGCGCATTGAATGACATATCCTGATCAAAAATGACTCCAAGATTTCTCACAGTATTACTAGGGGTCAGGGTAATGCCATCCAGAGTAAGGATCTGGTTAGACACCATGTTTCTAAGATTTGTGGGGCCAAGTACAATAACTTCAGTTTTATCTGAGTTTAAAAGCAGGAAATTAGAGGTCATCCATGTCTTTATGTCTGTAAGACAATCCTGCAGTTTAGCTAATTGGTGTGTGTCCTCTGGCTTCATGGATAGATAAAGCTGGGTATCATCTGCGTAACAATGAAAATTTAAGCAATACTGTCTAATAATACTGCCTAAGGGAAGCATGTATAAAGTGAATAAAATTGGTCCTAGCACAGAACCTTGTGGAACTCCATAATTAACCTTAGTCTGTGAAGAAGATTCCCCATTTACATGAACAAATTGTAATCTATTAGATAAATATGATTCAAACCACCGCAGCGCAGTGCCTTTAATACCTATGGCATGCTCTAATCTCTAATAAAAATTTATGGTCAACAGTATCAAAAGCAGCACTGAGGTCTAACAAAACAAGCACAGAGATGAGTCCACTGTCTGAGGCCATAAGATCATCATTTGTAACCTTCACTAATGCTGTTTCTGTACTATGATGAATTCTAAACCCTGACTGAAACTCTTCAAATAGACCATTCCTCTGCAGATGATCAGTTAGCTGTTTTACAACTACCCTTTCAAGAATTTTTGAGAGAAAAGGAAGGTTGGAGATTGGCCTATAATTAGCTAAGATAGCTGGGTCAAGTGATGGCTTTTTAAGTAATGGTTTAATTACTGCCACCTTAAAAGCCTGTGGTACATAGCCAACTAATAAAGAGATTGATCATATTTAAGATCGAAGCATTAATTAATGGTAGGGCTTCCTTGAGCAGCCTGGTAGGAATGGGGTCTAATAGACATGCTTATGGTTTGGAGGAAGTAACTAATGAAAATAACTCAGACAGAACAATCGGAGAGAAAGAGTCTAACCAAATACTGGCATCACTGAAAGCAGCCAAAGAGAACGATATATCTTTGGCGTGGTTATGAGTAATTTTTTCTCTAATAGTTAAAATTTTATTAGCAAAGAAAGTCATGAAGTCATTACTAGTTAAAGTTAAAGGAATACTCGGCTCAATAGAGCTCTGACTGTCAGCCTGGCTACAGTGCTGAAAAGAAACCTGGGGTTGTTCTTATTTTCTTCAATTAGTGATGAGTAGTAAGATGTCCTAGTTTTATGGAGGGCTTTTTTTATAGAGCAACAGACTCTTTTTCCAGGCTAAGTGAAGATCTTCTAAATTAGTGAGACGCCATTTCCTCTCCAACTTATGGGTTATCTGCTTTAAGCTGTGAGTTTGTGAGTTATACCACGGAGTCAGGCACTTCTGATTTAAGGCTCTCTTTTTCAGAGGAGCTACAGCATCCAAAGTTGTCCTCAATGAGGATATAAAACTATTGACGAGATAATCTCACTCACAGAGTTTAGGTAGCTACTCTGCCCTGTGTTGGTATATGGCATTGGAGAACATAATGAAGGAATCATATCCTTAAACCTAGTTACAGCGCTTTCTGAAAGACTTCCACTGTAATGAAACTTATTCCCCACTGCTGGGTAGTCCATCAGAGTAAATGTAAATGTTATTAAGAAATTATCAGACAGAAGGGGGTTTTCAGGGAATACTGTTAAGTCTTCAATTTCCATACCATAAGTCAGAACAAGATCTAAGGTATGATTAAAGTGGTGGGTGGACTCATTTACATTTTGAGCAAAGCCAATAGAGTCTAACAATAGATTAAATGCAGTGTTGAGACTGTCATTCTCAGTATCTGTGTGGATGTTAAAATCACCCACTATAATTATCTTATCTGAGCTAAGCACTAAGTCAGACAAAAGGTCCGAAAATTCACAGAGAAACTCACAGTAACGACCAGAGGATGATAGATAAATAAAACTCATTTTTGGGACTTCCAATTTGGATGGACAAGACTAAGAGACAAGCTTTCAAATGAATTAAAGCTCTGTCTGGGTTTTTGGTTAATTAATAAGCTGGAGTGGAAGATTGCTGCTAATCCTCCGCCTAGGCCCGTGCTACGAGCGTTCTGGCAGTTAGTGTTACTCGGGGGTGTTGACTCATTTAAACTAACATATTCATCCTGCTGTAACCAGGTTTCTGTAAGGCAGAATAAATCAATATGTTGATCAATTATTATATCATTTACTAACAGGGACTTAGAAGAGATAGATCTAATGTTTAATAGACCACATTTAACTTCTTTTTGAATTTTTATGCTTAAATAGATTTTTGCTGGTTATTGGTGGTCTGGGAGCAGGCACCGTCTCTACGGGGATGGGGTAATGAGGGGATGGCAGGGGGAGAGAAGCTGCAGAGAGGTGTGTAAGACTACAACTCTGCTTCCTGGTCCCAACCCTGGATAGTCACGGTTTGGAGGATTTAAGAAAATTGGCCAGATTTCTAGAAATGAGAGCTGCTCCAGCCAAAGTGGGATGGATGCCGTCTCTCCTAACAAGACCAGGTTTTCCCCAGAAGCTTTGCCAATTATCTATGAAGCCCACCTCATTTTTTTGACACCACTCAGACAGACAGCAATTCAAGGATAACGTGCGGCTAAACATGTCACTCCCGGTCCGATTGAGGAGGGGCCCAGAGAAAACTACAGAGTCCGACATTGTTTTTGCAAAGTTACACATCGATTCAATGTTAATTTTAGTGACCTCCGATTGGCGTAACCGGGTGTCATTACTGCCGACGTGAATTACAATCTTACCAAATTTACGCTTAGCCTTAGCCAGCAGTTTCAAATTTCCTTCAATGTCGCCTGCTCTGGCCCCCGGAAGACGATTGACTATGGTTGCTGGTGTCGCTAACTTCACATTTCTCAAAACAGAGTCGCCATTAACCAGAGTTTGATCCTCGGCGGGTGTGTCGTCGAGTGGGGAAAAACGTTAGAGATGTGAACGGGTTGGCGGTGTACACGGGGCTTCTGTTTAGAACTACGCTTCCTCCTCAGTCACCCAGTCGGCCTGCTTTCCCGACTGCTCGGGATCTGCCAGAGGGAAACTAACGGCGGCTAAGCTACCTTGGTCCGCACCGACTACAGGGGCCTGGCTAGCTGTAGAATTTTCCACGGTGCGGAGCCGAGTCTCCAATTCGCCCAGCCTGGCCTCCAAAGCTACACTTATTACAAGTACCATTACTGCTAAAGGAGGCCGAGGAATAACTAAACATTTCACACCCAGAGCAGAAAAGTGCAGGAGAGACAGGAGAAGCTGCCATGCTAAACTGGCTAAGAGCTAGTAGCTGCGCTAAGATAGCGGATTCATAAAAACACGCAAAGTGAATAATGTGTAAATAATTTAGAGGTGATTCAGCAGAGGAAGTGCTTTAGTTAAGGCACGTGAAGATTACACTGTGAAACAAATCGTTATCTAGTTATCTAGATCAATCTAACTGCGCAGATTAAACAGCTAACAGATACAGCAAAACACCGCTGTGCTCTGGAACAGGAAGTGATACAATACCGCAGTGAGAGCAAAATCTTCTGTCACAGTGGAATGTGCTGAAAAAGTGCTGATGTCCACCTCTTCCGCAATTTCTTGGATAGTCACACGACGGTCCCACATCACCACAGCGTTCACTTTGGAAATGATCTGGTCATTTCAGCATGTTGATGGCCGCCCGGAGCGTGGCGCGCTCTCCACCGCTGTGCAGCCGTCTTTAAACTGGTTGTACCGCACCTTAATCTGTGTGATGCTCACAGGATCGTCACCGAAAGCCGTTTGAATAATCCGAATGGTTTCCACCTGGCTGTCGTCCAGTTTCTGGCAAAATTTGATGCAGTCGCGCTGCTTCAGTCGTTCCGCCATTTCCTTGCAAAGAAAAAATGACGAGACTCCACCCATCCTCACACAAAGACTGCTCACAAGCAAATGACGCAATCGACAGGCGTGAAAAAATCCACGCATGCGCAAGAAGGTTCAAGGTCAACAAAAAATGACTAAAATGTTTTGAATGAATAAAAACTGAAATAACACCTCTCTCGCCATTTTCATCTTCTGAATCATGGCATGTTCAAAACTCAGCTTTTAAAATAATGTCTGTTTTGTTGTTGTTTCCATTAGTTGAGGACCTAGCTGAGACATGTATCTACCGGTATATTATTTAGGAGAGGATAACTCAACTGTTCTAGACTAATATGACCCCAATGAACAACATGGAATATGTGCCAAAATCTCTATCCAGGACGAACAGCCCAAAACTGACCACGCCCTTTTTTGTCCCGACTGTTAATTGAAATACAGCTGTATTTTCTAAACTAGATTTTCCAAGGTATTCAAAATGTTCATAATGACGACACTACGTCAATGTTCTAAAAGTGTTCTAAATATGTTTGGGAGGGTCATAGAAAAGTGTAACATTTCTGTTTTGATATTTTAAGAGATAGCGAAAATAAGTAGGTCAGCGTATTACTACCGTACATCGAAAGAAAAACATTTGAAAAACATTTAGTCGACTAATTCATGACTAAAAAACAATGATGTGAATGAGTAAATATGACAAACTAAAAAGGACATTTGGCAAAAGAGTAAGACTAAATTTAAAAACACTACATAAGAATCTTGACAAAAATGTAAGCTTTAGTCTAGATTTGGAGCAACCACAGGTGATATAGACTTCAGAACAAATCTGGGTCCTGACTGGCAATCATCCACGTAGACCGTCAGTTCGTTTCTGTTTCTCAAAGGCAACCATGTATTTTCAGTCTTATTATCAGGTCACGTGGGCGTCTCCTTGGCATCTCCAGTTGGGGGTGTTGCAAAGGACACCCAAAAATAAAGGACCTCTTTGCTGGATCATGGTTTGGAAAAGAGAATCGTAACTAACTAACAATGTAAGTAGTTTGCCTCATCGAGGACTCTCAAAGTCCAATATTACTCCAAATATAAGGCAATACTTTCTTGTAGAAAATTCACCTAAAAAACATGACATAGGAATTTATATGTCATATACATTCACAACAGTAGGTGTCACCAAATACCTGTGAAAATTTGTGTACTGCCTAGGACAACCCAGCCCTGTAACTAGCTAACACAATGATCGTTAGATAAGCAACTGAGATGAATTTACAGTTGATAAATGCAGAAAATTCATCAAACAACCCTCAAGAAACCAAGAAATATTAGAAGACAGTGAGTGCCAAAAGATCAGTCATAAAAGCTTGCTGTGTGAGTTGTATGTCATTGTTTACTTGGCCAGTCAAGAACTAACAGACACCTAATGACCTAATCAGGTTTTCACAGAGCAAGGAGGGATGGAAAATGTGCAGGTTAGAGGGTTCCTGAGGACGAGGGTTGGGCACACTGCCTTTGAACAGCCATGTCTGAAGTCCTGCACTGTCTACCAGTGTAGATAGAGTAGAACACTCTGATGAATCTTCATATAAGTGGGTTCACAATGCATGTGACCCCTCGTTTCCATGTTCAGTATGTGTTCAGGGTTTGTTGTTGTTTAAAGTGGCTAGCTAATACAGAGCTCTGTATTGTCTCCCTCTATGTTTGTCCATTCTAGCTTAACATCACGTGTCTGGGTGGACAATCCTGTTCTGGCTCAGGTTTCACCCGCCTCAGTAGTTTGCAGCTGCTCATTGCGGCTGAACAGCTGTCAGCATTTTCATAAACCATGCTCCTCTCGTTCCGTCCCTCCTCCTCTTTCGACACCTTCTCCCATCATTTATGTAGCTTTTTTTCTTCATTTAGATGTCACGCCTGCCGTCAGCTGTCTCCTCACTTTTCACAAATTTTTCTTCACAGTACTATGAACATTTTGGTTCTGTAAACTCCCACTTTTGTATTTTAGATTTGGCAAAAATAAAATAATAAAATAATTAAATTTAAGCGTTATCAACAACACCAATGTCCCAGATTGCTGTATTTATGTCAGTTAAGTACCCAGGGTTGAATTTGTCAAATGTGTTGTATTTGGGGGACATTTTCAGTTACATGATAGCTACATCCCCCCCCCCCGCCTTTATGTTTTTCTCGTTCACACATCCAAGCACATTATCATTATTTCAGACTATGAAGGAGACCAGACTGTAATGTTTTTTTAAACCACTGCAAGTAGTAAGTTTCCTCTTGTCTGGCTGGTGAATAAAACGATTTAAAAAAAAAAAAGCCAATGAGAGTCGACTACTCCCCCTGGATGTGATGCCAATTGATTGCAGGTTATTTCCCCAACCAAAGCCAGTACCCTTTTACAACTAGGTGGAATGGGACAAAGTGTATTGTCCAACAAAACAAACAGGTACATATTGATAGCCAACTCCTACCAGTCAAGTATCATTAGTCATAAACTAGTCGACTTGTCCCTGACTAACCATAAATCAGAGGTGGGAAGAAGTAGCTGTCAAGTCATTCTCAAGTCATCAATCTGCAAGTCCCAAGTCTCAAGTGAGCTTGCAAACAATTGGTGGCCATTATGACTTGAGACTTGATTCATGACTTGAGAGTGACTTGATGGTGACTTTATCCCACCTATGCCATAAATAAAGTGTTAAAACTACAACTTGACTTCATTTAAGAAACAAAACCAAAGAACTACATGTAGAAAACATGACATTAACACAATGAACTACATGGAATCTATATTTCTAGTAAAAGACACGAGATATATATTCAGAGCCCTTCAGTGAAGGGTGTGCAATGTGTGCACTCAATTGATTATGCAGTGGCTAATTTAATATTCAACAATAAGCATGTGACAAATACACAATTTAGTATGTGTGCATTGTTGATAATTTACTGTGACCCCTGTGATGGAATTTTAAATGCAATGCCTCTTGCCTAAGTGTGAAACACTGCTGACGGCAACTGTGGTCTAGTAGATGTACGAGAAGTTTAATGGGGTAGTTAAAAATAATGTTAGTAGTACTGGGATGACTACGCACACTGCATAACTCTTACATTTTACCAAGAAAATAATGAAGTATTAGTAGAAGAACTGCAGAACATAAATGCTGACTGCTGGCAACTACAACCTAAAATGTTCAAATTCCCCAAAGCAACAGAGGCAGAGCTCAGTTCAGTAGCTAGATGCAAATACATTTGGGTTAACATGCTGAGTGAAAACCAAACAAAGCATTAACACGGCTAATTGAGTTTTGGTCTTGCAGCCAAAGATGGTTCAATTGCTTCTCATTTTTTGTGAGTTCTATATAACAACCTCAAATGAGAAAAAGTTGGGAAGACATGGAAAATGTGAAAAAACAACAAAACAAACCAACCAAAACCCTCACAGTGATTGTTAAACTTACTTTGACTTCTATTTTGTTGCAGACAGTATGAACCCAAGATATTTCATGATTTGTGTGATCTCATTTGTCAGCAAATGCATGAGAAAATTACTGAAATTTTTAAAAACAATGTTCGTCAAAGAAAGATTGAAAGGGATTTGCATATTTCTCCCTCTGCAAGTGAATAATATCATTAAACAATTCAAGGATATTTCAGCACATAAAGAGCAGGGGCGTAAAGCCTGAGCTGAACACCCATGATCTCTGATCCCTCAGATGGCACTGGATCAAGAACAGTCTGTCATAGTAAATCCTTTCGGCTTCTAACCTGGTTTTTACTCAGGGTCACCACAGCAGGTCTGAGGTGGATCTCCATGTTTATGACAGATGCCCTTCCTTATACAACTCCACATTACATAGAAACAAGCGCACTTACCCGCTTGGCCACTGCCTCTGCCACAATAGCCATCATTCATCTATAGCTGATATAACCATGTGGGCAAGGGATTACTTAGGGGAACCGTTGTCAAGCACTACAATGCAGCGTTGCATTCACAAATGTTTCTTGAAGCTTTACTGGGCAAAAAAGAAGCCCTGCCCACAAGCAACAAACTTTTTTGGCTCAGAGGCATCTGGGTTACACCAGTATTTCCCAATCCTGATTCTATGCATTTCCATTGCTCCAAGATTTAACAACCCATAATGAGACAAATCAGGTGTGTTCCACTGTTGTCAGCTGTACTTTGGCTCAAGACACCTTAGTAAACTGACCTACGCTAAGTAGATCAGGGTCAGATAAAAAACATGCAGTCCTCTGGGTCCTGAGGACCAGGATTGGGATATGTTGTGTGAGACCATCACACAGTGGAAACATGTATTGTGGTCAGAAATAAACCATCATTCCAGATCTCTTTAGGAAGAAATGGACTCTGTGTGTCCAGGACTAAAGACAAAAAGGACCAGCCAGACTGTTAACAGCAATAAATCCAAAACCAGGGCCTGTCATGGTATGGGGTTGTGTTGGTGCCATTGGAAAAAGTAATTTAGAGTCTTGTAATGATAACATTAATGCAGAAAAGTACAATGAGGTTTTAGACAAACATATGCCAACTTCATTAAGGTGACATTTTTTCCAGAGACGTCCATGCTTTGCAAAATCACTTTCAGCACACATTTCAAAGACACAGCTTTGGTAAAGAGGATGTTGGGAAAGTGTAGTGACATGGACCCACAACAGGGGGCGTAAATGATTGGACAATGGATGAGCCACAAACAACAATTTACTGTTGTGAATGTGCACAACAAAATACAGACAATCACAGAATTTGTATGCAGTCAATATACAAAGGTGACGTGTGGGCAGGCTCGAGGATAGAAGACGTCTGTCCAGAAAAGAGCCGGTTCCCACACAATTTCCACTGCCAACGGGTCTGAAGCACACCGGACCCACCAAGTCCTGAGTCCCCAGCTGGCCACCGTCTCCAGCTGTCAGACCTGGTACTGCTGGCAGGAAGCAGAAACAGTTAATGGTGGGTGTGTGTGTACACACACAGTAAACAGTCAGCAAAAACGTTCTCTCTGTAGTCGGGTGGGAAAAACACCTCCACCTTGAAACCCAGTTCACAGTTAGTGCGGAGTCAATCTCCTACTTAACGTAGTTCGGAGTGAGGAGTGAAATCCGTTCACAACTCGACCATCCACGAACCCCAGCCTCCAGCTGGAAGTAGCGAGCTGAATCCTCTGCAAACAGATCACAAACGAGAGAAGCAAAGCACGTGCATAGGCACAACTACAGCTGAGAAGTTACCTATTTGGTAGACGATATCTCGGCAACGAGGTGGAGATGCTGCCCGGTTTTTATGGTGATGGTGGTTTGGTGAAGAGTGACAGCTGGTGTTGATGATGATGAGTGACAGCTGTCACTCCCGGTTTCTCCTGCGAGGCGGTTGTGCCCTCTTGTGCCTGAAGCCCGCACTTCAGGCAGGGCGCCCTCTGGTGGTGGGCCAGCAGTACCTCCTCTTCAGCGGCCTACACAACTGGACCCCCCCTCAACGGGCACCTCCTGGCGCCCGACCAGGCTTGTCGGGATGTCGAGCGTAGAAGTCGGCCAGGAGGGCCGGGTCCAGGATGAAGCTCCTCTTCACCCAGGATCGTTCTTCAGGTCCATACCCCTCCCAGTCCACCAGATACTGGAATCCCCGGCCCTGTCGACGGACATCCAGGAGCCTACGGACTGTCCATGCCGGCTCCCCGTCGATGATCCGGGCAGGAGGCGGCGCCTGTCCGGGGGTGCAGAGTGGTGAAGTGTGGTAGGGTTTGATGCGTGAGACATGGAAGACAGGATGAATCCACAGTGAAGCCGGTAGCTTCAGCTTCACTGCGGCCGGACTGAGAACTTTGAGGATGATGAATGGTCCGATGAATCTGTCTTTGAGTTTATGGGATTCCACTTGAAGGGGGATGTCCTTAGTGGATAGCCAAACCTCCTGCCCGGGCTGGTATGCAGGGGCCGGGGAACGCCGGCAGTCTGCATGGGCCGTGGCCCTCGTCCGGGCTTTCAGCAGGGCAGAGCGGGCAGTACGCCACACCCAATGGCACCTCCTGAGGTGGGCCTGGACCGAGGGCACTCCGACCTTTCCCTCCACGAGCGGAAACAATGGGGGCTGGTTCCCCAAACATACCTCAAACAGGGAGAGGCCGCTGGCAGATGAAATTTGGCTGTTATGAGCGTACTCGATCCAGGCCAGATGGTTGCTCCAGGCCGTCGGGAGTGCGGAGGTCACGCAGCGGAGAGCTTGTTCCAAATCCTGGTTAGCCCGCTCTGCCTGTCCGTTCGTCTGGGGATGGTACCCGGACAAGAGGCTTACGGTGGCCCCCAGCTCCCTACAGAAACTCCTCCAGACTTGTGAGGAGAACTGGGGACCACGGTCAGAGACGATATTGGATGGAATCCCATGCAGACGTACGACATGGTGGACCAGGAGGTCTGCAGTGTCCTGGACCGTCGGGAGCTTCGGGAGGGCCACGAAGTGGGCCGCCTTGGAGAACCGGTCCACTATCGTGAGGATGGTCGTCATGCCCTGGGACGGCGGGAGGCCCGTGACGAAGTCCAGGCCGATGTGGGACCAGGGGCGATGAGGCACAGGTAACGGATGGAGGAGACCTTGTGCTCTTTGGTGGTCTGCCTTGCCCCTGGCGCAGGTGGTACAGGCCTGGACATACTCCCGGACGTCGGCTTCCATAGACGCCCACCAGAGGCGCTGCCAGACCACTGCCACGGTTCTTCGCACCCCTGGGTGACAGGAGAGCTTGGAACTGTGACAGAAGTCCAAGACAGCAGCTCTGGCCTCTGGTGGGAAGTACAGCTTGTCTTTCGGGCCAGTTCCCGGGTTCGGGTTCCATGTCAGGGCCTCCCGGACGGTCTTCTCCATGTCCCAGGTGAGGGTGGCCACGACAGTGGACTCGGGAATGATGGTTTCCGTTGGATCTGACAGCTCGGTCTTGACTTCTTCTTCGTGAACCCGGGACAAGGCGTCAGATCGTTGGTTCTTGGTCCCGGGGCGGTAGGTAATCCGGAAGTCAAAACGCCCGAAGAACAATGACCAGCGGGCTTGCCTGGGGTTCAGACGTTTGGCGGTCCGGATGTACTCCAGGTTCCGACGGTCCGTGAAAACCGTGAATGGCACCGCAGCTCCCTCCAACAGGTGTCTCCACTCCTCAAGAGCCTCTTTCACCGCAAGGAGTTCTCGACTGCCCACGTCATAGTTTCGCTCAGCCGGGGTCAACCTGCGGGAAAAATAGGCACAGGGGTGGAGGACCTTATCAGACTCCCTGATCTGGGACAGCAAGGCTCCTATCCCTGAGTCAGAGGCATCCACTTCAACAATAAACTGGAGGTTAGGATCGGGCTGCACCAGAACTGGTGCAGTCGAGAACCGGCGCTTCAACTCCCTAAACGCGGCTTTGCGCCGATCCGACCAGGTGAAGGGGACTTTAGAGGAGGTCAGGGCTGTCAAGGGACGAACCACCTGACTGTAGCCCTTAATGAACCTCCTGTAGAAATTTGCAAAGCCGAGGAACTGCTGCAGCTTCCTACGGCTCGTTGGTTGGGGCCAATCTCTCACCGCCGCAACCTTAGCCGGATCAGGGGCGACGGAGTTGGAGGAGATTATGAACCCCAGGAAGGACAAAGAAGTGCGGTGGAACTCGCACTTCTCGCCCTTCACAAACAGCCGGTTCTCCAACAACCGCTGCAGGACCTGACGTACATGCTTAACATGAGTCTCAGGATCCGGGGAAAAGATGAGTATATCGTCCAGGTATACGAAGACGAATCGGTGCAGGAAGTCCCGCAAAACATCGTTTACCAAGGCTTGGAACGTCGCGGGGGCGTTGGTGAGGCAAAACGGCATGACCAGGTACTCAAAGTGACCTAATGGGGTGTTAAATGCCGTCTTCCACTCGTCTCCCTTCCGGATCCGAACCAGGTGGTACGCATTCCTAAGATCCAGTTTAGTGAAAATTTTGGCTCCATGCAGGGGCGTGAACATTGAATCTAACAGGGGCAACGGGTATCGATTGCGAACCGTAATCTCATTCAGCCCTCTGTAATCAATGCATGGACGGAGTATGCTGTCTTTCTTGCCCACAAAAAAGAAACCAGCACCCATCAGGGAGGTGGAGTTCCGGATCAACCCGGCAGCTAACGAGTCCCGTATGTAGGTTTCCATTAATTCTCGCTCTGGACGTGAGAGGTAGTACAGTCTACTGGACGGGTACTCAACGCCCGGGATCAGATCAATGGCGCAATCGTACAGCCGGTGCAGGGGAAGAGTGAGTGCCAGATCTTTGCTGAAGACGTCAGCAAGATCGTGGTACTCCTCAGACACCGCCGTCAGATTGGGGGGGGACTTTTACCTCCTTGTTAGCAGTAAAACCGGGGAGAACCAATGATCCTAAACACTCCCGGTGGCAGGTTTCGCTCCACTGAGCCACAACCCCAGATGGCCAATCAATCCGGGGATTGTGTTTAATCATTCATGGGAAGCCCAAAATTACGCAGGAGGTAGAAGGAGTTACATAAAACTCAATCTCCTCCCGATGATTCCCAGACACCACCAGAGTTACTGGTTGTGTCTTGTGTGTGATTAAAGGAAGAAGGGTGCCATCTAGCGCCCGCACCTTCAATGGTGCGGGCGCTAGATTGTGCTACTTCCCTTGCCCATCTGTTGTCCAGCAGATTCCCTTCTGACCCCGTGTCCACCAGTGCTGGGGCTTGAAGGGTTAGATCCCCACTCAGGATCATAACTGGGACACGTGCAGATATGCGTGTGTGTCCCACGTGAATTTCTTGGCCCACCCTCAGCCCAGTTTCTAAGGGCGGGCGTTGGTGTTTAACCGCTTGGGGCATTCTTTCTGCAGATGCTCACTCGAGCCGCAGATAAAACACTCCCCACGGGCCAGTCTCCTCTGTCTATTGGATGCTCTTAATTTAGCCCTGCTCGTGTCCATAGCTTCGTCAACAGGGGGTGTTGTAACCACATGGAACATTGAGGCTGTGGAGCGTGGGGAGGGCGGAACCTTTTCGGACCCGGAAGGGAGAGGGACGGCGCGTGCCCGGCCACGTCCCTCGTCTCGCTCCCGACGACGTTCCTCTAACCGATTGTCTAATCGTATAACCAGGTCAATAAGCCCGTCTAAATCCCGCGGCTCGTCCTTAGCCACCAGGTGCTCCTTTAGGACCGACGACAGTCCGTTTACGAAGGCGGCGCTGAGTGCAGCAGCATTCCAGCCGGACCTCGCAGCCGCGATACAGAAGTCGACTGAATACTCGGCTGCACTCCGACGCCCCTGTCTCATAGACAGCAGCACCGTTGAAGCGGTCTCGCCTCTATTTGGATGATCAAAAACCTGTTTGAACTTCCTCACAAACCCAGTATATGTTGTTAGGAGCTGTGAATTCTGCTCCCAGAGCGCCGTAGCCCAGGCACGTGCCTCACCTCAAAGCAAATTAATCACATAAGCCACCCCGCTGGAGTCCGACGCGTACATAACGGGAGGCTGTGAAAAGACGAGCAAACACTGCATCAAGAAGTCTGCGCACGTCTCCACACAGCCTCCGTACGGCTCCAGGGGACTTATATATGCTTCAGGGGATGTGGGGGGGGTTCGTTGAACGACCATTGGAATGTCTATATTTGGCCCGAGGACAGCAGGAGGAGGAGCTGCAGCCGCGCCCTGTGTGCGCGCTTCCACCCGTGCGGTGAGAGCCTCCATCCTACGACTGAGTATGACGTTCTGCTCGGTCATTAAATCCAACCAAGCAGTGAAGGCGGCGAGGATCTTCTGCAACTCACCTACCACGTCTCCTGCTGGTGCCTGTGCATCCTGTTCTACCGATGGTTGACGCCCCTCGGAATCTATAACGTTGGCCGAGATATCCTGTTGGGAAAGTGTAGTGACACGGACCCACAACAGGTGGCGTAAATGAATGGACAATGGATGAGCGAAAAACAACAATTTACTGTTGTGAATGTGCACAACGAAATACAGACAATCACAGAATTTGTATGCAGTCAATATACAAAGGTGACGTGTGGGCAGGCTCGAGGATAGAAGATGTCTGTCCAGAGAAGAGCCGGGTCCCACACGATTTCCACTGCCAATGGGTCTGAAGCACACCGGAGCCGCCAAGTCCTGAGTCCCCAGGTGGCCACCGTCTCCAGCTGTCAGACCTGGTACTGCTGGTAGGAAGCAGAAACAGTTAATGGTGGGTGTGTGTGTACACACCCAGTAAACAGTCAGCAAAAACGTTCTCTCTGTAGTCGGGTGTGAAAAACACCTCCACCTTGAAACCCAGTTCACAGTTAGTGGGGAGTCAATCTCCTACTTAACGTAGTTCGGAGTGAGGAGTGAAATCCGTTCACATCTCGACCATCCACGAACCCCAGCCTCCAGCTGGAAGTAGCGAGCTGAATCCTCTGCAAGCAGATCACAAACGAGAGAAGCAAAGCACGTGCGTAGGCACAACTACAGCTGAGAAGTTACCTATCTGGTAGACGATATCTCGGCAGCGAGGTGGAGATGCTGCCCGGTTTTTATGGTGATGGTGGTTTGGTGAAGATGAGTGACAGCTGGTGTTGATGATGATGAGTGATAGCTGTCACTCCTGGTTTCTCCTGCGAGGCGGTTGCGCCCTCTCGTGCCTGAAGCCTGCACTTCAGGCAGGGCGCCCTCTGGTGGTGGGCCAGCAGTACCTCCTCTTCAGCGGCCCACACAACAGAGGACATGAGTACTGGACTGACCTGCCTGCATTTCTGACCTGTCCCCAATATAAAATATGTGGAGAATGTTTTAACAAAAATGATGACAACCCTGTACTGTTGCACATCTTAAGATGTGTTTGAAGGAAGAATGGTACAAAATACCCAAAACACTTTCACTTAGTATCAGGATGACACATGATATCATCTGCGTAAAACTAGTATTAGATCAGGGCAGGTCAAGTTAAATCTCAGGGTACAAGTATGCTGTATGCGCTAGTACTGTCCATGGCCACATCCACCACACTGTGAAACTGCCTTGGGTCTAGCAGCACCTAGTCCATCCCCAGGTTTTGAAAGTAGCCATCTATCTGTGGCAGGCAGGTGAAACTTTAGCCTTGTTTACTCACTGGGATCCACAACACTGAGTCACCTGTGTACTGGAACACGCCCAGTGAAACGTGCCACATGGCCAAAATGTCATTGCTGATATTCCCTCACAATGAAAGTGATACTTCTCATCTGAGTCTCCTGAGGTCACTGCTTGTTTGACACAAAGTACCCTAGGATCGTCTGAAGAGACCTAGTACCAAAGACATCGACTCTTCACCTTAGTGGATAGTGTCACAATCATCAATATAGAAGGAAAGTTTCAGACCTTAAGTCTGCTGTTTGTGTATGCCAAACACCTCTGTCCACTGACATCATGACAACATAAGCTCTCCTCAATCTCAACAGCTGAGGACCCAGAGACATGAAAGTCACTGCCAAGATAAGTGAATGTCCCTACAAGTTTGACACTTTCACTGCATAAGACATACAGTACTTCTGATGGCCAAGTCAAGGAAGCCATTGAAAACCTGGATCTTACGCTTATTTATATAGCGCCAAAGCTGCCACAAGTAAGGTCTAACCTTACCAACCAGCCAGAGCATCCATTGATTAAACAAAGAATCAGTTTTAGCCATAATGTCAAGGTTTGTAAAACTTGCAGCCTTTCAGCCATTTCCACCAAGTCCCCCATCAAAAGTCACACGTTTTAGCAAACATATTGCAATACACACTGTGCAAAGCTTCTCCCTAGTGGCCTGTAAATCATAATACTACCATCCTTATTTAAAAGAACAAATGTAGCCTGCAGTTACACAACACACACGTGGTGATTTAATCCATGAAGAGGGAACCAACCAAGACAGGCAACTCAGGGGTTTAATTCATCTGAGACATGCACAATTGTTTGCGAGCATAAATAATTGATGTGAGGTATGATCTATGATACGTGTGTGTAAATTAAATTCTCAATGAACCTGACAATTAGGGAATAACCCTGTTGTGTCTGATGATTTGCAGACGTTCGTTCTGGCAAACTGAGCTTTATTGTCAAGGGCTATTTGCGACCGTATAACAGCATGAACATCCACAACTCATCAGACACAAGGGGGTTATTCCCATTCTAATCCAAATTAAAATTATGTAGTAAAATTATGTGTCTCTTTGCAAAAATGGACAGTTCCACTTCCTGACAATACTGTGCATATGTGTGCATGCACAGTTGCGTGGAGACAGGAATGGCATTCAACAGGAATAACATCTTGTCAGAATACCAGTCAGGGCAAGGAGTAATACATCCAAATGTGAAACGATCGAATATTTTGCCACCGTTACCCCGATATTATACGGTCTGAAACCTCACATGATTAACCAATCAGATTTACGGAAAAAAAAAATGTAACTGGATTAGATTTAAAAGTTTGAGCCCATTTCAGAGTACCCAAGGAGTGATGTTAACTCCACTATGTAATACAATAACCCAATATTAGTATATGTTGTAGACTTTGGTATGTCATCTGAAACGGGCCATTGTAGTTCCTATAAACTGAATTCAATTCTTCAAGGTCACACCCAGGGTCTTAAAAAGATAATGGAAAAGTTTTATCCAGCTTATGTTCCTTTTAGTGTAGTTGTGGCATTACAGGCAGTTTACAATAATGGCAAAATGAAATATAAAAAGTATACATTGTAGTATTTCTAATCTGTGTTTGACATTAACAGTTATCCAGTTAACAAGTACAAAAGCTGTTCAGATAATGAGGGTACTCCATTTATTCTACTTCATTTTCAAACGAAGCCATCAAATATGGCTATCGGGTATTGCGAAGACTTTGCGTCCGTCTGTCTGTGCTCAGTATACACCCAGTCCTATTACTACCAGTGTCTTTAAATTCAAAGGGAACATTCTTGGGACACAGACCTTTTACAAGTTCAAAGATGGCTAACCTTGACTTACTTTAAGAGGTTAAAAAGTCACATTCTGATTCATTCGATTGTTTGTTTTGTTTTTTTTTTTTTTTGAGGGGTGGGGGTGACAGCCAATCAGAGTAGAGTGGCACTGTAATGTCACAAGCTGGTCTGTTCTTGCTGGCTGCAAACTCTGTTTCATTTGTATGTAAGTATAACCTCTGTCATTCTGTATTATAATAGCCAAGTGGCATGTGTGTGTGCATGTGTATGGCTTTGATTACGCAAAAACCAGGGAGAGCTGACATTTGTGGCTAACGTATTTTAGATCAAGGATGACCACTGCAAAAAAAAGAAAGTTGATAGGACAAATATTTTTGTCGAAATGAGCAATTTTACCTAACCAATAAAGAATGGATATTGTGCTGCAATGTTCCATGGGAGTTCAGGGTTTTGAGAGTTTAAATGTTATTGTGATTTATGTTAGTTTAACAGTGTTGTTAGTGTCATTGATTTATTGCGTTTTTGTAGTTCAGTTGGTTTAGTCACTGTAGTTAAGTGTTATGTTGCTGAAGTCTTGGTACCATGAGTCAAATGTGTAGTGCTTTTAATGTCTTCTGCCTGTTTGTCAAATTATAAGCACCTGCTTACAACAGATTGTAGAAAAACAAACAGCTGTGAGTGTGTGCAGTTTTGATCATGCACAAACTGTAGAGAGCTGACATTTGCCATTTGGTATGTTTGCGTATTTTGGGTCAAGGATGAAAGGTGCCAAAACCGAACGTTGACATGATTAATAATTTTAGCTACATATATTAGCTAACAACATTGATCAATGGACATTAATATTTACATTCTGGACTCACACATGATTCCAGCAAGGGGCAGTAAATCATCTATATATTAAAAGCACGAGTGTATGTGTGATTGTATTTAGTAAGTTGGAATAGTTTGCACCATCTGTCATGCTTAGTTATCATGTTATGGGGTAACATATGTCATGTCATAGAATCCAATGGACATTGACCTTGTTTGACCTTTACTTACTGGACACCGAGCATTCAACACAGTCAAATCTATTCCATTTATTAATCCTATTAGCTCAACCAATAATTTGCATCACATTTTAACAAAATTGAAGAAAGTTTAACTTTTGACCCCTGTACAAACTGAAACTGACGTTTGTCACCATTTTTGCTGTTTTTACCCCATAACTCCAGAACATTCAGTCATAGATAGTCCGAACTATACCTTTTTGGAATCATTATGATGAGACAAATAATGTGGTATAGTTTTCAACATGATTGGAGCTTTTTTAAATTTTGACCTCTGTGTAATTCATTATTAACCCCTGTAACTTATTACAGGTCAGCTCCATATCTGACAATAAACATTAGTTAATTTAGAATAAGTGTGCCAAATTCTATGCTTTTATCACAAAATGAACAATTGTTTTGCTAAGCTTCTTTGGTGTCTGGGATGTCATCAACTCCAGTCAGATCAGGAAACAAGGCCTCTTGAACCACAAACCTAGAAGTGGGACACTGTCACAACCCATCAACACCTCCTCGCAAATAATCAAACGTTCTAACGATGTTTCCACCCCACCTTCTACACCAGGAGCCTCCATCTCCACAGCCATCAGACAAGGACCCAAAGCTCTGGTCCCACTTTAATGTTATGTCACACACTCACACTTCATTTAACTTATGTGAAGGAAGTGGACTGCAGTGCAGCATGGGTGAAGGCATAAATTGCAACAGCAAGCAACCCTTCTAAGAGAACACATTTTTGCACAAACTCTAGGCATCTACCTACCCTCGGTTTCTGCCAGTGTAAGCACTTTTGGAAACGAGGATTCATGCTTTGCAGTTCCTCTTATGACTGCCAGTTTTTTTTTTTTTTTTTTTTTTTTAATGTTCCACTGCTTTGTGTTGCCCCTTTCAGACCAAGGCCACCCTGCTGTAGAATGAGGTCATAGTAAATGTTGAAGTCCAAACAAGTAGAAACACACAGGCAGCTTCTCACCCACTGAGGCATGCAAATGTACACTGGCACATGGCTGAGCTGCTCCGTCTGTCAAAGCGGAATGAAAGCAAACGCTCCAAGCAGCGACTGAAAGGCCTTTCAAATGTTACAAGCTTTGTTACCAATCCAAGTCTGTGAAGTAAGCAAAGTGTTGCATCATTAAAATTATCTTGTAAACCAAACTGGCCAGAACTGATGTAACCCGTCAAACACAAGGCGCTCAGAAGACTATCCACAGTAATAATATTTCCTTCGTTGCCATAACAACCTCCAGTACAAGCTTCGTTGGTGAAATCGCCAATGTGCTGTAGAAACAGTGTGTCATAAATAAAATGTACACACTGGCCAAAACCCAAGCCAGAACTGTGTACTAAGAGTGTCAGTGCTGCTGAAAACAGGGTGTAATCACACATTTCTTGCTTATCCAACTGTACGCCACCTATATCACAATTTTCAAAGACCCAAATCTGTGTGTCTGATATATGTGAGTGTGACTGGTGAAAATTTCAAAAAACAGTTAGCTCATATTCTTCAGGCAGTATTACTTTTCTAAAGCATATTATATATCTCATTGCTCACAATGAGGGCAGCTCACGCTAATGTTAGCAAGTTTAAATGATGACATTAGCTCGTTAATGATTTGTTATCCTCCATATCAGCCTGTGAGCATTGGATAATCTGATGCTAATGAGTTTCCATACTAAGATTAACCTGCTAACGGGTTTTCATGCCAACACTAACCTGTTAGCATCATGTTAACACTGTTAATGGGCTAAAGTTAGCATGTATGTATTTATGTTTACACATGCTTGTAAGTATGTCGTTTTTTAAGCATATTACAAATCCCATTGTTCACAGTGGAGGCACAGCACTCATGCTAATGTTAAGTGCAAAGCAGCACATGGACAACAATCAAAATATATAGCACCAAACCAGCTGTACAATATACGTATAATGACTAACTGTAACCAAATATAAGAGAACAGTGCTGTAACAATGACAGCATTTAGTAACAATGACAGCATTTAGTAATTATGAGCTGCATTTGTGTATATATATATATATATATATATATATATATATATATATATATATATATTTATTAGGGCTGCAGCTATTGAATATTTTTGGTATCGAATATTCTATCGATTATTTTATCGATTAATCGGATAAAAAGTACCTTTGAGTTTTTAAACAATATCAGTAGTGGCTGGGCTCTCCCTAAAGCACTGGCACAATCTTTCTGTGCCATCATTGAGGCTTTTCAGGTTTCAAATCCCGCAAAACCTCGCAGAGGTCGCTGCACTTCGAGATCTCAGTAACATTGAGAACTGCATTGATACGCTCTGATCACGCTTCACTTTAACCACTGCACACGGACAACACAATTAACATCGCAACATAAAACTATTGTTATATTGTGCCTAAAACTCTTGTGAATATATTCTTATTGCGTTTATGTAAACATGCAAGAATCACAGGCTGTCTCACCATTATTTTCAATGGGAGCTGCTGTGAGCTCCGCTCGCTTCCTGTTCATGTCGTTCTGGGGGAAAGTGAAGTTTGCTCTTTAACGTCTTGATTATTGTTCTTTACAACACTGTTTGGTCCTCTTTGTTCCAGACTAATATATATGTCTGAAATTCAGTTTGCGCTTATTAAATTCCACACAGATTAAACGTAGCAGACATGGATTTTTTGTTGTAATTGTTTTAGCAAGTTTTCAAGGTATCACGCAGCAGTCTCTTATTAACATGATGAAAAGCATAAAAAAATGAAATTTTTGTAGTATAATATTCATTTACAATTGTCATTGTGGGGATTCTCTATGTTGTTTTGACTGCAGCGACTCTCTGGCACGCAAGGGATTATGGTATACGTGAAAACCCCGAATGCAGATTTTGAAGTTTAGGGTGTTCTCTCTCTGTTTTGCCGGGTTACTACTTATTTTTTTCATATTAAGAGTTTTAGAGCTTTGCCAAACCATAAGCCCAGGCAGTCTGTGAAATATTCAGTGTGCATTCTTTTTTCCTTCTTATTGCATATTTCATTTGCAATTTTTATTACTTATTACTATTTATTAATATTTCATTCAGTGTTTAGTGTATATTTATACGTGCTGTACAAAGCAGCTCAAACCAAAGTCAAATTCTTTGTTTTCTGTGAAGAGAGGGGCAGAGCTGTCGACTGATCACCACCTGGTGGTGAGTTGGATCCGCTGGGAGTGGAGGAAGCCGGTCAGACCTGGCAGGCCCAAACATATCGTGAGGGTCTGCTGGGAACGACTGGCAGAACCCTCTGTCAGCGAGGTCTTCAACTCCCACCTCCGGGAGAGCTTCTCCCAGATCCCAGGTGAGGTTGGAGACATGGAGTCCGAGTGGACCATGTTCTCCACCTCCATTGTCGATGCGGCCGCTCGTAGCTGTGGTCACAAGGTCTCTGGTGCCTGTCGAGGCGGCAATCCCCAAACCTGGTGGTGGACGCCGGAAGTAAGGGATGCCGTCAAGCTGAAGAAGGAGTCCTACTTATCTTTGTTGGTAAGTGGGACCCCGGAGGCAGCTGACAGGTACCGGCAGGCCAAGTGTGCCGCAGCCTGTGCGGTTGCAGAGGCAAAAACTCGGGTCTGGGAGGAGTTTGGGGAGGCCATGGAGGAGGACTATCAGTCAGCCTCGAAGAGATTCTGGCAAACCATCCGACGCCTCAGGGGGCGGAAGCAGCTCTCCACCAGCACTGTTTATGGTGTGGGTGGGGAGCTGTTGACCCTGACTGGGGATGTTGTCGGGCGGTGGAAGGAATACTTAGAGGATCTCCTCAATCCCATCGTCACGTCTTCCGAAGAGGAAGCAGAGACTGGGGACTCAGAGGTGGACTCATCCATTGCCTAGGCCGAGGTCACCGAGGTGGTTGGAGGGCTCCTCGGTGGTGGGGCTCCTGGGGTGGATAAGGTCCATCCTGAGTGCCTTGGGTCTCTGGATGCTGTGGGACTGTCTTGGCTGACACCCCTCTGCAGCATCGATCGGGGACAGTGCCTCTGGATTGACAGACCGGGGTGGTGGTCCCTCTGTTTAAGAAGGGGGACAGGAGGGTGTGTTCCAACTATAGTGGGATCACACTCCTCAGCCTCTCCGGTAAGGTCTATTCCAGAGTACTGGAGAGGAGAATTCAACCGATGGTTGAACCTCGGATTCAGGAGGAGCAGTGTGGTTTTCGTCCTGGTCGCGGCACACTGGACCAGCTCTACACGCTCCATCGGGTGCTCGAGGGTTCATTTGAGTTTGCCAAACCACTCCACATGTGTTTTGTGGCTCTGGAGAAGGCGTTCGACCGTGTCCCTCCGGGCACCCTGTGGGGGGTGCTCCGGGAGTACGGGGTCCGGGGTCCTTTGCTAAGGGCTATCTGGTCCCTGTACAACCGCAGCAGGAGCTTGGTTCGCATTGCCGGTAGTAAGTCAAACCTGTTTCCAGTGCACGTTGGCCTCCGCCAGGGCTACCCTTTGTCACCGGTTCTGTTCATTATTTTTATGGACAGAATTTCTAGGCACAGCCAGGGTGTAGAGGGGTTCCAGTTTGGGAACCACAGAATCTCGTCTCTGCTGTTTGCGGACGATGTGGTTCTGTTGGCTTCGTCAAATCAGGACCTTCAGCGTGCACTGGGGCGGTTTGCAGCCGAGTGTGAAGCATCCGGGACGAAAATCAGCACCTCCAAATCCGAGGCCATGGTTCTCGACCGGAAAAAGGTGCTTTGCCCTCTTCAGGTCAGTGGAGTGTCCTTGTCTCAAGTGGAGAAGTTTAAATATCTCGGGGGCCTTGTTCACGAGTGAGGGACGGATGGAGCGTGAGATCGATAGACGGATCGGTGCAGCATCTGCAGTGATGCGGTTGCTGTATCGGACCGTCGTGGTGAAGAGTGAGCTGAGTAGGGGGGCAAAGCTCTCGATTTATCGATCGATCTACGTTGCGATCCTCACCACGCGCGGCGCCACAGCAAAACACCTCCGTTGGAAGCATTACAGGACAAGTTTGAACATGCCCAGCTGTTAAACAATTTCTCGGATACTCATTCGACTGAAAGCCATCGAAAACCGCCTGAATCTTACGAATGGTTATCAACACGGAGGTGTTTTTCTGTGGCACGGCGCCATGAACAGCTGGGTGCCGACGCGCGAATCCATCCGCACGTCTTTCATTATAAAATCTCCTTTAACAGTGGAATGTCCGGATAAACTGCTGATCCCGACCTCTTCTGAAACTTCTCTGTTCTCTCACGACGTCCTGGGTCAACAGAGGCTTAAATTTGGAAGTTTTCAGCTTGAAACAGGCTGACGACTGCGGCTCGGGGCGCGGCACGCTGTCCGGCTCCGTGGGCAGTCCTTAAAGCGACAGTAACACCATAATCTCTCATCAGCCGTTAAAATTTTCACCGAAAACCGTCTGAATTTCTCGAATGGTGTCCACTTGGATGTGCCTTACAGTTTCAGAAAAAATTTTGATCAAGCAAAGCGCCAGTCTCTCAGGAAGAAGTCAGACAAAGGAATTCCGACCAGGGGGGTGGACCAGTGCTCACTCAAAGCCTGCCCACAGGCGAATGACGCAACCGACAGGCGTGAAAAAACTCACGCATGCACACGAGGGTTCAAGCTTGTCTGACATAATCACACGTGATTCAAATCCATATAGGTTTTTAAAAAAAATAAAAAGGTTGGTTTATTTTCTAATAGACCTCGTATAAATGTAGAATGGCTATACCATGAATCACCTATATTCCCAATATTTGCACTACAGAAAATGTAACGAATCAACAGATTATAGGCAAATTTAATGGCTGCGGACATAAAAAAAAAAAGCAAAATTATATATTACATAAATGCTATGGCTAAAGAAACCTACAGGAAAAAAAATATACTTTGGATCAACTTTTTTGGATCAAATTTTTTTTTAGTTTTTCACAATGTATATTTATGATTTGGTAAAGTGATTCCAGCAGATTTAAACTGGAAACCACAATTTTCCATCAGACCAATGTAAATAAGTACTATGAATGAAGTGCACTGATGTTTCACTTTTTTCAGTGTACTAAAGTAGTTAGCTATTTTTATTTGGGGGATTTCATCTAGTTTAGACTGGATTTATCCACTGGGATGACACTAGTATGTCACATAGTGGCACATATTGCAATGTGACATTACAAGTCCTGCAGGGGAGAGGTGAACACCAGGTACCAGCTCTCTCTCACTGGTGTGGGAAATGTCAGTGATGTAGATGGTGTTGGCTTTTTATTTTTGTGGATCCAGTTGGAACCTGTCCCTGTGGTACGGTGAGCGACACCTCATCCATAAACATGTCCGTGGATTTGGAGGTTGCAGCAGACTGCCGGGGAGCTACAAAGCTACTGTGCAGGCCTTTCATTATTCATCGCGGCCTGTTAGCTCTTTTGAAACAATGCAGATAGAATTAATAAAAATGGAAAATTGAATTATGCATGTGTTTGCATTTCCCATTTTAATTGCATTTTTTTTTTTTTAAATGAGCCTGCTTCGCTTTTATCTGTTCATGCAGCAACAACTGACAAAAAATATTCAAGGATGATTTTTAAGGTATGTGATTTCCAATTTTGCCTTATTTCGCTCTTAAAGTAGTTGTAGCGATCACAAGGTCAATGCACATCATGGCATTCACAACTTCTTATGTTTTAAATCCCTATTTGTCAATGGCAAAACAGCACAAGTGACACTTACATAGTTGTCATGTTCCTATATACTCTCATGAAGCAGTTTGTACACTGTAAAAAAGAAGATGGCTTTAATTGCAAAAAGCTGGCAGCGGCAGTAGCCAGAATAACTATGAAAAACACTGTAAAATACATAAATATCTTTAAAGAAAAACCTGGAAATTTTACAATATATAAAAGCTGATCTAATTTACAAAAAAAATTACATTTTAAACCAATAAATCCAAAAGCAATATTTATTTTCTGAAATTAACATCTTAATTATTTTAACAGAGGTGTTTGGCAATGCCACTGTATTTGTAGAAGAATGGAGATCCAAGTCCACGTCCAACTTAAGGTGACGACTACATGTCTTTGGTACTACAGCAGGTCTCTTTACGGGATCCATGGGAAAAACTTTGTCAAATGAGCAGTTACACACAAGGAAATGTCAGAAATGACACTTTGGCCACATGGTGAGTTTCCTGGGTATGATCCAGCACACAAGTGCATCAATGTTCTGGACTTCAGGAGCTGCAAAAGGCCGAGGGGATGTCCATTTTTCACCTGCCTATATCAGACAGATGGCTACGTTTGAGGATGGGGTGGGGTGCCTGGGTGGTTGCCATTTAGGACCTAAGAAGCTTCTGGAGTGTGGTGGATGTGGTGGATGGTGGATGTGGCCTAACCTGGATACTGTAACTATAGAGTGGATAAGTGACATCTCAGAGGTTTGAGATTAAGTCAAGAACCTTTGTAAGGTTAGAGATGGAACACAAGCAGTGTTTTGCCTGTGGACATTATGTAGGACATCAGCTGAATGTGAGCATGCCCTCCTTGAAAAAGCAGGGCATAACAACCATTGTGGTAATGTGCCGTCTGAACACGGAGACAAAGGTGAAGGAGACATGATGTGCAATGCAGTGAGAAAGAACAAAGACAAGAGCAAGAAAACGTCTGGAACACGTGCAAATGGAAGACTGGAGGAAAAAGCACACTGAGAAGGAATTCCTTGTTAATTTCAATATGTGTATTTACGACTTTCATGCCAAAAAGAGTCCGGCTGAATGAAACAAGACTGAAATCAACTGAAACGGAAACAGAAATCTGCAGCGAAAGGAAACGAGGGAGCAGCAAAAGGAACAAATGAAAAGAGACTGAAACAGAAGAGGAGAGACACTAACAAGACATGACATGAGTGAACGGAGGCCAGATTGAGTTTACCAAATCATTTTTTACGCAGCCACAAATTCTGACAAATAGACCACTAAAAGCAACATCTCGTCTCATCTTCAACAGCTTATCCATGATCGGGTCGCCGGGGAAACAGCTCCAGCAGGGAACCCCAGACCTCCCTTTCCTGGGCCACATTGACCACCTCTCACTGGGGGATCCTGAGGCATTCCCAGGCCAGTGTGGAGATATAATCTCTCCACCTACTCTTCGGTCTTCCCCAGTGTCTTCTCCCAGGTGGATGTGCCTGGAACACCTCCCTAGGGAGGCGCGCAGGAGGCATCCTTACCAGATGCCCAAACCACCTCAGCTGGCTCCTTTCAACGCGAAGGAGCAGCGGCTCTACTCAGAGCTCCTCATGGATGACCAAATTTCTCACCCTATCTCGAAGGGAAACACCAGCCATCCTCCTAAAGAAGCCCATTTCAGCCGCTTGTACGCAATCTAGTTCTTGCGGGTATGACCCAACCCTCATGACCATAGGTGAGAGCAGGAACCAAGATTGACAGTGTGATGCTAAATGCAACAGCCAAATTAAACAGCATTTATTCTGGTTTGGGAATGTATGTATGTAGAGAATAAGTATGTATTGATGCCACATATCGCAGCATCATCTGCACTCTGGAACTGCTCCGGGTACTGGCTCTAAACCACCCAGATACACAACTATATCCCATCTCCTGAAAGTACAGCCCAAATTCAAGGTTTTTTCTTGTGATACTGTCACAGAATGCATCATATTTTCATGACAATGTCAAGTTTCGCTCACTATTTTTAACCCTACTCCTACCCATATCACCCCAAATTTTATGATACCATTAGGAAATAACTTTGATATACCGCCATGAAATGCGTTACATTTTTGTGATGTATTACGAGCTAATAGATTAAATGCCATTAGATGCCATTATGAACTGCAGGAGATCGAGTAGGAAAGTAGCCATTTATGTGTCACAGCCAGGTGATAGGTGGGCATGTCCTTCACCTTTTTCAGTTGCTGGGGTCCTTAACACTGAAGCATCTACAGTATGTGCTGAATCATGACCTGCACAACCACAGTAACCCGGGAACACATTTATAAAAAATTGTGTAGGATTCATACTTAAATTCTGCATGGAAAATAAAAAAACACCATAAACGATGTACAACCCCCCCACCCCCCACTAAGATTAGAAAATCCTTCAAGCACACCTGCAAGCAAAAGTGTCTAAGAAAAGCTTTAACAAGCTCAACACAAGAATAGCATAAAGTTTTGCAATTAATAGAATAGCTGCGCAATTATTTATTATTACATTTGTTTCAGAATCCATTGAATTGCTGTGATGTAATCGCTCTACTGCCTTTATCAAAATAAAACCTGATATATTTAAGCAGCAAAAATAAAGTGAACCCATTTTTATATAAAACTGCAGAAGGGAAACAATTTGTGACATTATTATTGCAGTATAGCAGACCAGACGTCACACCTTGTCCAAATCATTGCAATAATCCAGTCATCTTCACCACATTGAAAACAGGAACCATGACTTAAATATGTACATCAATTGCACATGAGCACAACCTTTTCAAATAGCACAATTAATTAAAAATAAATACATAAATAAAAATAAATTTAAATATTTGTCTGTTTTTAATTGACAAACATAAGAAAATTATGTGGGCAGCACGGTGGCTTTATGGTTAGTATTGTTGCCTCACAGCAAGAAGATGAATATACTTACATCAAGACTTTTTTTAGTGCAGCAATTTACATTTCAGCAGCTGCGACACACTGATGACATAGTAAATGTCAGTTTGGATGGAACATATGAGTCAGCTTATATACTGTATTTTCCGGAATATAACATGAGGGGTTTTTTGTTTTGGGTTTTTTTTTTTTTTACAAGTTTGTGAGGTCCTGTGACTTAAACTGAGGTGTGAGTTACATGGAACCCTACGTGCCGGGTTCCACCAGATCAGCCAGATAAGCCGGCGCCAGTCCATGAACATCTTAAGTCAATAACAAAACCTTAAAATCTGTTACTGTCAAGTCATTCTCAAGTCATGAATCAGTAAGTCCCAAGTCAAGTCTCAAGTCAGCTTGTAAACAACTGGTGGTCATCATGACTTGAGAGTGACTTGATGGTGACTTCGTCCCACCTCTGTTGAACAGTTCATCTGGAATAATTATGGCTCACTATCACATCTAACAATACTAAGTAATCATTTATAATAAAGTACATGTATACGACACATATGTAAAAATGACATGTATAAAATGTTGCTTAATGCTGAGATCTCCTCTCTCTCTCTCAACATTATGTGGGAGAATGCAAAAGTGATCCAAGGTTTCTCTGTTTTGGAATGAGCGATTTGTCAAAGTCTGCTTGCAATTACTGATTATGGGTCCGAGGTTTGGAGGGAAAGATGCTACCAGAGGTCTTATTATGGGATGCCCTGTGGCACCAACGCAGCTGCCGCTCTTCCAAACCTTAGCTGATTTTTCCAGTTCGTATTTTTGCCCCTTGGTGTGTGTTTTTTTTTTTTTTTTTTTTTTTGACTGCAAGGAAGAATAAGCAGGGTGGCTACAAGAAGGCTGAGGAGAAGAGGAAAGGAAAAGAAGGATGAGGAGAAAACAAATCACAAAAACGATCAGGGCGATTCTGGAACATGAAAATGGTGCCTGTGGGAAAACCAGCTTTGCAACGCAGTCGAGAGTGTGAGTGAGTGAACGAGAGAGTTTAACAAGGAGGGGGAGTGCTAATGGAACTGTCTCAGATCGCCTCCCGCCTCTGTGTGTCTCCTGGAGGATGACCTCTCTCCTCTAATCTGCTAATCTGACACTTCAGAGGCCAGACACAGACACAGACACAGACACAGACACAGACACAGACACACACACACACACACACACACACACACACACACACACACACACAGAGAGAGATGTCAATAGTAATGAACTAGATTAAAGGCACACTTATAAAGAGATGTGCATGCACACAAGTGTGCGATAAAGTCTCGTGTCTGTGTGCACAGACATCCCCGCACGCGGTGTGTCTGCGGGTTTAAATAAGACAAACCAGGCTGCAGCGAGCCAATTTGCAACAAATAGCTCACTCTCAAATTACACGTGCCTGAAGTATTGAATGCGAGTCTAAGTGGTCCCATTAAGGCCAAACTGGACTAATTCAATCCCCAGATCTAATTCAGTGATGAGACTCGGCTCATGGATAGTTGTGGAATTGGGCAGGGCTCAGCATGAACCCCCGGGATAGTGTGAATGCTTGATGGGTTAACAAGTAGGTTTATTTGTGCAAGCACAACGTGATGCCAGAAGCAGAAGCCCGCTCAGGGCTCACCAAACCAGTTCACCAGGTAAAAACAAACAAACAAAAAAATGATAAGAGTAACGATATTTCACCTGCGGCACCAGGAACCTCCTGCTTATTCTACACCTCTTATGTCTCCTCACAGTGCCAGACAAGAGTCGAGCTCTGAAGGTATTCCCAAACCTGTACCCATGGCTGTAGTTTATAGCAGGCAATAGTGCATCACTTGAAAGATGGCGAGGCATCTGGCAACCTTAAGAAGGTCATAGTTAGTCCTGCTGTTTACCCATAGTTCATCAAATTTCTTCATTTTGACATTCTGGGCAGAAATCGTACTGTGCCAACACCCACTGTGGACATCCATGATGCTTTGCTTTAACCCTCTGATGTCCATGGACTCACTGGTGTGACTGAGTGTAATTTTTATCATACATTTATTCAGTCAATTTAAAGAACAGTCCTGTCTGCAACCATGACACCATGGAACTGTCTTGGGACCTACATGTCAATGAGCCAGGCAGGCAACCAGTCCATTCTCACATCTCAAAAATTACTATCTATCATTTACTCACTTACTTACTTACTCACTCATCTTTAACTGCTTACTCCAATTAAGGGTCACAAGAGGCTGGAGCCCATCCCAGCAGTCACAGGGTGCAAGGCGGGGTACACCCTGGACAGGACACCAATCTACCACAGGGCCACAGCGAAACACATTCATACCTGCATGCACACCTATGGACAATTTAAAATTTCCAATTCACCTAACCGGCATGTCTTTGGATGTGGGAGGAGGCTGGAGTACCAGGACAAAACCCACACAAACACAGGGAGAATCTGTAAACTCCACACAGAAACGACACAGGTGGGAATCAAACCCATGACTTTCTTGCTGTGAGGCACCAGTGTTAACCACCAAGCCACCATCTGCCCAATCTATCTATCTATCTATCTATCTACTATGTATCTATCTATCTATCTATCTATCTATCTATCAAGCGAGCAAGAGAGACATCTATATACAGTGCCCTCTGCCTTAAACTCAAAGCAAATCTCTACAATTTGATATAAATTAACTGAAAATATAGAAGCTAAGATGATGGGTTGCATAAGTAATCAGCCCCTTTGGTATAATACCTGTAAATCAGTGATATTACCAGTTTTCATCAGACAAGTCAGGGGATGGATACATCAACATTTCCAAGTCACTGAATGTGTCTTGGACTTTTTTTTTTTACATCAATTATGAAGAAATACAAACAATATGGCACTCTATGGTGAATCTGTGTGGAGTAGACAGTTCTCAAAATTTGAGTGACTGTACAAGAAGGATAAGAGTGAGGAAAACCACCAAGACACCCAGAAGAAGTTACAGGCTTCTGTGGCTATGACTGGAGAAACTGTGCACAGTTTCATAGTGTGAGTTGAGGGGAAAAGGATTTTTTTTTTTCACCAAAACAAATCAAATCTAGGCTTGCATCTCAGATGTACCTTCTGCCAATTTTGTAGCTAAACTTTCAGGTCTTCTTTTTAAGAAAATCCTCCGCTATACCACTAAATCATGAAGCTGTATAACTGGGATTTAAATAAGTGGCTTTCAAAAGTATTTGGCCCGTCCGTCATTGGTATGTTTATGCATTTTGGGTCAAGGATGAAAGCCGTGAAAATGGCCCACCCGCCTGTTTAATAATGTAGCATCACATAGTACAAATAAAATAAGAGGAGGAGCCACAAAAACACATGACTGACAGGTAACCATAAGCTGTCATGGTGCATTCTCAATGAAGCATGGATCTAGAGTCTGTAACTGACTGACAGCTCACATTGCTGCAACTCAGTGCATCTCATATGTCGAATTTAAATATCACCAATGTAACACTGGAAGAAGTGAACTGATTCTGCCTGTTACTGTGGCAAAGACATTTTTCCCTACCTTTGTTCCATCCAGATAGACAGACAGACAGACAGACAGACAGATCTACATATACAAGGTCTATTAGACAATAAACCGACCCTTTTATTTATTTTTGTAACTATATGGATTTGAATGATGTGCGATTCCACCAATCATGCTTGAACCCTCGTGCGCATGCGTGAGTTTTTTCACGCATGTCGGTGACGTCATTTCCCTGTAGGCAGGCCTTGAGTGAGATGTGGTCCCGCCCTCTCGGCTGAATTCCTTTGTTTCACACGCTGCTCCAGACGGCGCGCGTTGCTTTATCAAAATTTTTTCTGGATCTGTGAGGAATATCTGAGTGGATACTATTCGAGAAATTAAGCTGGTTTTCGGTGAAAAGTTTAACGGCTGATGAGAGATTATGGGGTGTTTCTGTCGGTGTAAGGACTTCCCACAGAGCGGGACGTCCTGCAGCGCTTCCAGGCGCCGCCGTCGGCCTGTTTCGACCTGAAAACATCCTAATTTAAGGCTTAATTCACCCAGGACGTCGTGAGAGAACAGAGAAGATTCAGAAGAGGCCGGCATGAGGACTTTATGCGGACATTCCACTGTTTAAGGACATTTTTTAATGAAAGACGTGCGCGCAAATTCGCCGAGTCGTTTCCGTGACGACTCCGTGAATCTGTGTCCACGGCGCCTGACGGCGATCTGCGCTTCGAGGCGGCAGCGTCTCGCCGTTTCAAGTTGAAAACTTCCACATTTCAGGCTCTATTGACGCAGTAAGTCGTCAGAGAACAGAGAACTTTCAGAAGAAGTCGGCATGAGGAGTTTATTCGGACATTCCATTGTTAACGGTCATTTTGTAATGAAAGAACGTGCGGGCAGAGTCGCATGTCGGGCTGGACCCGACCGCGGGGGGTCGCGGCAGGAAAAACACCTCCGTTGGAAATCTTAACGGGCAAGTTGGAACATGCCCAAGCTGTTAAACAATTTCTCAGTTACTCACTTGTTGAAAGCCATTAAAAGCCGCCTGAATTCTACAAATGGTTTTCAACACGGAGGCGTTTTTCCTGTCGCGGCGCACACAGATTTGCCGAATCGTCACGGAAACGACTCAGCGAATTTGCGCGTACGTCTTTCATTAAAAAAATGTCCTTAAACAGTGGAATGTCCGCATAAATTCCTCATGCCGGCCTCTTCTGAATCTTCTCTGTTCTCTCACGATGTCCTGGGTGAATTAAGCCTTAAATTAGGATGTTTTCAGCTCGAAACAGGCCGACGACAGCGCCTGGAAGCGCTGCAGGACGTCCCGCTCCGTGGGAAGTCCTTACACCGACAGAAACACCCCATAATCTCTCATCAGCCGTTAAACTTTTCACAGAAAACCAGCTTAATTTCTCGAATAGTGTCCACTCAGATATTCCTCACAGGTCCAGAAAAAATTTTGATAAAGCAACGCGCGCCGTCTAGAGCAGCGTGTGAAACAAAGGAATTCAGCCGAGAGGGCGGGACCACATCTCACTCAAGGCCTGCCTACAGGGAAATGACGTCACCGACATGCGACGAGGGTTCAAGCATGATTGGTGTAATCGCATGTCATTCAAATCCATATAGTTAAAAAAATAAAAGGGTCGGTTTATTATCTAAGAGACCTCGTATATATATATATACATACATACATATACAGAGAGAGAGAGAGAGAGAGATATATATCTACATATGTATGTGTGTGTGTGTGTGTGTGTGTGTGTGTCTGTGCGTTCCCATTCTATTGTCTATAAACTGACACTGTGAACCTCAAAGGAATGACTAATATCATTTTAATTGAATGTGTCCATGAATTCTTGTGCACTGCGGGTGTGGCTGCACGGTGCGTTGTTGGTTTCACTGAGTGTCAGCTGCTTGAGTTGCGTTGGTGCATCCATGCATGTCCGAAAAGGTCATTTTTAACAAGGCAGCAGTTGCAGAAGCCAGACAGTCTGAGGATAAATTGCCACACTTCATCCATTTATTAGCATAACAACAACAAAAAAACTGACATCCTCACGGCCACTTCCTGCAACAATAATCACTTATTTAGCTCCTGCGCAGGCTGTTCCATGACCTTGAACACACCGTGTATGCCAGGGGGTGTAAGCGCTTGAATTAAAGTGGGCTTTAATGCCCCCCTCTACCCCCCTCCCCCATACATCCATATGTATGCACGTTTCCAAAAGCAAGTGAAGAAAAAATAATATAAGGCAAAAATGAGGCGGACTATTGGCTGAGCAGTGGTTGAAGGTTATCCTGGCTAACAAACATATCACACCCACCATGGAAACACACACACACACAGTTCCTTGTGTGAGAATAATAGTCCGTAACCCTCAGTGCTGTGGTAAGAAATCCAACAGCCAACAAACCAAACGGGTTCCTCCTCCTGCGATGCTGAGCCTCGGAAGTGTCAAATGTGACAAACGTTAAGAAACAAACAGAACAAAGAAAGAAACAGGACGACAGCTGATGAAACGCTCTTATTTTCAGTTTTACTGCTACATCTTAGATCCGACTGAATTAGGGTCATTAGACCTTTATCAGGCATCACTCCGACAGCACCCCCCACCCGCCCTGATGCCCCAATCATTGATGTCAAGCTCAGCTTTTTCATCTCAAGCGCGACTGAAGCTAGCAGTCGTGATGAATTAGGAAGAGATGGGCAGGTTTGATCTTTGTCGAGGGCAAAGCTGAGGTAAAGTCGATCCTTCAGTTTCCAAGCCGATCTTCTGTCCCGCAAACAATGCAGCCATGAATGATTTAGAAGGTGCGAGAACGCGGCAAAGCTTTTGTTTGTCTCTCCCACAGGACCCATCCTCCATTTCACTGTTGCAAACATAAAACGCTGAGTGTAAGTGACTATGAAAAGGCTCGCTGCACTTTTTTTCTTTTGGTAGCGCCATGAAATAAAATGACCACAATGCACAAAAAGGACAGCCGCGGGAGTGATTAATCAGAATGCCTTGATTTCTAATCAATACACACATTTTCCCCTCAGTACCACTCGAGTTGAGGAAAGATGTCACTGCTTAAAGGTGGTGGAATGTTGGGGGTGGTAAATAAATTACTTGCAATCACGTTTGGTGTTCAAGCAAAAATGAAATATCAAAGAAATTAGTCAATTACACGAGTGCAAACAAGGTGGTTTTACACCAGCCTGGAGCCAATCATTGAATTTTGGTCATTAAAATCACATTATGGGGAGAGCTGCAGATTTGGTGTGTAGTTTGTGTAGCTTTGGCACATTTCTTTTTGTTAGCATATCTGTATTCCCCAAACAGCAATAGGTGTTGCAACAAAGGCTGAACAGAGTTGAGTCTATCTGTAGTCCATGAGACAGTCATCAATTTTGACCTAATCGGTACCACTTAAGGGGATGAAACGACACTTAGAATCCAGCCTCAGTGTATCATGGCCTACACAAAAATGTATGATAACCATCCCAGGGCGGTAGCTGTAGCCAGGTAGGGGTCAATGAAGAATTACACAGAGGTCAAACTTTAAAAATGCTCCAATCATATTAAAAACTATATCACATTATTTGTCTGATCATAACCATTCCAAAAAGGTATTGTTTGGACCATCTATGGCAGAATGTTCTGGAGTTATGGGGTAAAAACAGCAACATCCATTGGATTCTATGACATTTGACATTTTTTACCCTGTAACATGATAACTAAGCATGGTCTAAACCAGGGGTGGCCAAGTTCGGTCCTCGAGAGCCACCTTCCTGACACTCTTAGATGTCTCCCTGCTCCAACAGACCTGAATCCAATGAAAGGCTCAATACAACTCTGCTAACGAATCTTTCATTGGATTCAGGTGTGTTGGAGCAGGGAGACAACTAAGAGTGTCAGGAAGGTGGCTCTCGAGGACCGAACTTGGCCACCCCTGGAAACAATTCCTTATGAACCCTCTTAACCCAACCAACAAAAGAATGTTTGGACATGTTTAAATTTCAGTGACAGTTGAAACAAGCTCATGTCAGAATGATGAACCCTGCTCACTACAAATACCCTGCAAGACTAAGATCTTTCAAGGTAAGAACAAGGCTTCAAATTTCATTTAAGCTTTGATGTTTTGTTTAATATTGGATTTGAGGCGTTCAGATCAATACAGAACACAGTTTATGACTAGGGCTACAGTTATTGACTGTATCAGTCTGGTTAGTTTAAGAACCTGTAACGACAGTAACAAAGAATGTTTTACACAGGTTCAGTTGGTCAGTAGAACAGCAGGGTTTTCTTGGATAAACAGTGAATGACTGAGTAAACTATGCTGACCAGAGTATGCTAGCCAGCTACCTAGCTTGCCTGCTGTGTATTCCGATTACATGGAATGAAAGTGTGAGCTCGTCTACTGTCCCAACACCTCTTCCCACATGGTCCTGGGGAATCATACACCAACTATCCAATCTGGACTGTTGAGAACTCCCTTTGTAAATCAGCACCATATAATAACCACAGATCAAAAAGAAACAAAATCTGAATACAACAGACTATATATCGTCACCTTTCTAAAATAATGGAATCATGTTTTCATTGTTTTTGAGAAAACACAAAAGAAAACACAAAAGCTTCAGTGGCTGAATAGAGTGTCATTTTCCTGAAGCAGTCGCCATTTTGAAAAGCTTCTAAAATTGCCTATGTCTCTTTTGACTTAGGTAAAATAATATGACCTAAGTGACACTCTTGAGATAGGCCATTATACAACTGGGGTGGAATTGCGTGATCTCCTCAACTGAAGATTTAAGCGACTTTACCACAGGTGGGCAGCATCATAGGGAGATGATTTAGGCAAAAAAATTCACTTTTGGAAAAAATGACAAAGGCCATTATTTTAGGAAGGTGACGATATGCAAGTTATCCAGATTTCATGAAAGAAAAAATATGCAAACAATATTTGTTTAAATCTAGGAGACCGATATCATCCTTATGGACTGTAAGGATGGATTTTTAAATCAACTCTGGAAAAGGTGATCAGCTGGACTGCAACAACTAAAGTGGTAATAAAGTGCTCTCTGTACCAGGTAAGGTGCTTGTAATGTCATTTTAAGTGGATTCTGTCCCATTTACTTGCTACTCATTGACTGGAACAGTTTGGCTTTATGTTCAGGAAATCAACCATTCTAGTAGACCGATATCATCCTTATGGACTGTAAGGATGGATTTTTAAATCAACTCTGGAAAAGGTGATCAGCTGGACTGCAACAACTAAAGTGGTAATAAAGTGCTCTCTGTACCAGGTAAGGTGCTTGTAATGTCATTTTAAGTGGATTCTGTCCCATTTACTTGCTACTCATTGACTGGAACAGTTTGGCTTTATGTTCAGGAAATCAACCATTCTAGTAGACCGATATCATCCTTATGGACTGTAAGGATGGATTTTTAAATCAACTCTGGAAAAGGTGATCAGCTGGACTGCAACAACTAAAGTGGTAATAAAGTGCTCTCTGTACCAGGTAAGGTGCTTGTAATGTCATTTTAAGTGGATTCTGTCCCATTTACTTGCTACTCATTGACTGGAACAGTTTGGCTTTATGTTCAGGAAATCAACCATTGACTGCATTCTCGCACTGCAAGTACTTCAGTGAATGCAAATTTCAGCAGCGCTTCTCTGCAGCCTATGTTGATTCTCTCAAAGTGTTTGATTCAGATGAAGAGGTGGCCCTGTAGGACATCCTTAAAATTTGGAGGATCTCCAATAAGCTACTGGACACCAAAAGGCTCATTTCCATAGCAGGACATTTCATGGGGTCTGACACCTTTGTGCATGTCTCCATCGACTGCAACTGAAAAATTATTTTGCTGAACCTTTTACAGAGCCAGGCAAGTCCCTGTTGCAGTGTATGCACCTCTTAACAGCCCTAAAATGCCAATGCTGATTGGTCAAACCCATATACTGGAAGGTGCATCAAGCAACATTTGTGAATATGAAAGTCAGCAGAAACAAGTATGCTAATATTAAATGCGAGTGATAGCTAATAAGAAAACTTATTTTATGTTGCCTTGCATCAAACGTTAAGGTCTGTTTGCAAGCGATCACTAGTATTAGATACTTACTGTCATTGTGACTCTGGTGCATCTTCACCACAGTAGAGACAGTGGCTGAGAAGGCCATCTGCCAAGTTGTTCCTATAATCATTTGTGTAATCTGGGGAATAGGCAGAGTTTCTGCAATGGAAACTGGCCTATCACTGGTACAGGTACTGTGAGAGCAAAGTGGACTGGAGGCCTAGTTTCTGTCTTTCTCCAAGTGAATGCTGGGATTCATCAGGGATGTGTTCTGACTCCTTCTCTGTTCAATGCTTGTATGGACTACATGTTGGGTAGGGCTGTGATGTTGGTCTGTGCTGAATCAACAGATGCCTGTCTAGTGTCAAAATTATTCATTTAATGTCTCACACATAACCTGTTATTTTAATCTGCCAATTCCTTGACAATATTTCCACAAATAGCCTCAGACACTTTGACTTATATCATTTTTACCTCCACTTTTACCTCCAATTTGGTGTCAGAAGTGGAATGCTCCCTGACCGTCGGACCAAACCGGGCGGATGGCCAAACAGATCTGGTAGGTAGGGGTCTGCCTCGTACCTGGCGGCTTTCACGGAAGGGAAGCTGACTGGTTTGGGTTCCCGATCGCCAGTGCAGCATTTCCACGAACCGTGGGTGTTGTGTCAACAACACAGTACCAGTAAGGCTGTTCTTTTGTTGTGGAAATTAAAATGAACCGGTTGACAACAGGCATTGTAGGTCAAAATGCGACTTTATTTTAACCGAGTTTGGGTCCTTTGTAGGAGAACTGCAGGTTTCTGAGCTGTAGGAAATAAAAAAAAGTTTTATTTGAGTGTAGGGGTCATTGAGGTGACTCTGAGGTAGGACACTGATTTAGTGTCTGAGCAAAATGGCAAGCTTAAGCTGAAATCAATTGGATATATTAAAAGCAAATTTAGATAAATTTAGATAAAGAAAAGATGAAAATTATATCAAAATCTCAACGACAGAAAAAAATCTGAGAAAAATATTGACAAGAAGGATTCAGATGAAAAAAAAAAAGAAATACACACACAAACACTCGTGGGACAAAAATCACCTATTATTTTTTTTCTCTCTCTCTCACCATCCCCCCTACCTGAGCCTTGCTGGCCTGAGGTCAAAAGGTCAAAGTCCACAAGGGAAAGACTGGTGTTCTGTTTATCATCGACCCCAGCCACTCCAACAGCCACAGCCTCGCTACAGGACTAAAGGCTAAAGTGACTGCTTTCTGTCAAGCCCGGAGACTGACAGGTGAAGAACTGACCAGACTCTTAAAGACACTCATTCCAGTCCAACAATATCTGAAATCCAGGCTGTGGTTGAACAACAAGCAGCACAAAGACTGAGAGCGGAGACCGTCACCTGGGATAACACCAACCAGTACGAAATGCACGTCAAAGCAGCACTTGAGAATGGCTTCCTCTGATTTTTAGCTGTTCCCCAAGAACTAAACACTTAAAAGGGACTCTGCTTGAATCACAAGAAGACACCATGTGGAACACGATGGTCCAGCTGGACACCATTCCAAAAATGATGCCTTCTAGAAATGTGTCCAACAATGGTAGAACTGTGTTGGGAGATATGGGTGCACTCCCAAGGAGACGACCTCGAAAGGGATAAGTGTGTCAGACCCCAAGGTGAGAAATTGTATTTTTCGTGACCAAAGGTTGGATCCATTTTGAATACACCTTGTGTGCTGTGAGAGTTGAACTTGTCAAGACATTCAGTGACTAGATTATCGAGCTCTGAAATTGAGAGAAACCTCATCAAAGTCTGAAGTTGGACAAAAATACATTTGTCAGAAGATGGGAAAAAATTATTTTCAGAAATGGGTTGCTTTTTGCATTGGACTGACCCTGACACTATTTCAAAAGGATTCACTGCAGACTTGAACATTTCTTATTAATGTCTCCTGTCAGTCTCGTTCATTTTCATTACTGAACTCTAATTTCCATCCTGCTACAGTCTTTCCCATCTTCTTGACTTCTTTGTTGTCTCCTTCCATTTTGACCTGGGCCTCTTTAACCCACCGTCCCTCTCTACAAATGGTGAGGCAATAAGTCATCATTTTTTCCATTTGCCGGAACAACTCACACTGAGATGGAGTTTTAAATATTCTGTCTCATTCAAGAAAAACTTGTACTACCAGATTCGATCATACAGTGCATCTGGAAAGTATTCACAGTGCTGCACTTTGTCCACATTTTGTTATGTTACAGCCTTATTCCAAAATGGATGAAATCCATTTGTTCCACAAAATTGTACACACAATACCCCCTAAGACAATGTGAAAAATTAAATTTTTGCATATTATTAAAATTAAATAGCTAAGAAATCACGTGTACGTAAGTATTCACAGCCTTTGCCATGAAGCTCAAAACTGAGCTCAATTTTTGCATATTTATTAAAATTAAATAGCTAAGAAATCACATGTACGTAAGTATTCACAGCCTTTGCCATGAAGCTCAAAACTGAGCTCAGGTGCATCCTGTTTCCCTTATCAGCGTTGAGATGTTTCTATAGCTTAACTGGAGTCCACCTGGGGTAAATTCAGTTGATTGGACATGATTTGGAAAGACACACACTTGTCTCCATATAAGGTCCCACAGCTGACAGTACATGTCAGAGCACAAACCAAGCATGAAGTCAAAGGAACTGTCTCTCGACTGCTGAAACAGAATTGTCTCGAGGCACAAATCTGGGGAAGGGTACAAAAATGCTTCTGCTGCTTTGAAGCTCCGAGTGAGCACAGTGGCCTCCATCATCCGTAAATGGAAGAAGTTCAGATCCTTCAGTTCAGATTTGGCAGGAATGCCAGGCATCATATTTGGAGGAAACCAGGCACCATCCATACAGTGAAGCATGGTGGTGGCAGCATCATGCTGTGGAGATGTTTTTCAGCAGCAGGAACTGGGAGACTAGTCAGGATTGAGGGAAAGAAGAATGCAACAATGTACAGAGACATCCTGGATGAAACCTGCTCCAGAGCGCTCTTGACCTCAGACTGTGGTGACTGTTCATTGTTCAGCAGGACAATGACGCAAAACACACAGCCAAGATATCAAAGGAGTGGCTTCAGGACAACTCTGTGAATGTCCTTGAGTGGCCCAGCCAGAGCCCAGACCTGAATCTGATTGAACATCTTTGGAGAGATATGAAAATGGCTGTGCACCAGCACTCCTCATCCAACCTGATGGAGCTTGAGAGGTGCTGCAAAGAGGAATGGTCAAAACTGTCCAAAGATAGGTGCACCAAACTTGTGGCATCATATTCAAGAAGACTTGAGGCTGTAATGGCTGTCAAAGGTGCATCAACAAAGTATTAAGTACAAGTGTGAGAATACTTGTGTAAGTGTGATTTCTTAGTTTTTGATTTTTAATAAATCTGCAAAAATAAAAAAAATAAAAAAACTTTTTCATGTTGTCATTATGGGGTGTTGCGAGTGGAATTTTGAGGGGACAAATGAATTTAATCCATTTTGGAATAAGGCTGTAACATAACAAAATGTGGAAAAAGTGAAGTGCTGTGAACACTTTCCGGATGCACTGAAAATGTGAGTGCGAGTGATTTAGTAGAACTTTTCAAATTCACAAATTTTCTCTAATCAAGTGTTTTCATTGGCACAAGCAAAACATTTTTTATTTTTGTCCACAAATGGAGTCAGAATCCTGTGAAATTAATCTTCTGACATCCAAACCTGACTGGATGTCAGAAGATTCATATGTTTGTTTACAGAAATGGTGTATTTTGTTAAGTTGAAGCAGCTTTAATTTGAAAATGTGACACAAAATGCATGTCATATTTACATTGATGTTGATCATTACAGTTTAAAATGTAGTGTAAGCTCAGGGAGCAACCAGAACACTTCAGAACTGCTTTGGATATTGGATGGCAACCACCCAGGCAGTCTATCCCCATCTCTCAAAGGTAGTCACCTGTCGCAGACATGTGTAACATAAGCTTCCCCTCAGCCTTCTCCAGCCACTAGGTTCCCAAGCACTGGGGCACCTGGGGGCTTACTCATGCCTTCACAAATACACGGGATGGTCAAAATGTTATAGCTCTCATTCTTGCACAATGCACGTGATGCTCCTCATCTTAGTCTCCGGAAGTAACCACTGCATAGCAATTGTCCGGAAGTAACCACTGCATAGCAACTGTGGGTTTTAGCCGCATGGAACTTTTAAATGAATCGGATTTTTTTCACATTAGTTATTTACAAGCATGTACTTTTGCAGTGTATCAGCTCCCAGCTATGCAGTCCCCAGTGGGCAGCTGTGCTGTGCTGCATGTTATTTTTGACATTTGGGTGATTCTTTAACTACGGGCACTATTGGCCTTGTAAATGTAATTTCCACCACACCATTGCCTTACAATACAAAGCGCCTTGGGGCAACTGTTTGTTGTGATTTGGCGCTATATACATGTGCTCTGATGTCACTGTTTATCTCCATAGAAACTACCCAAACAATCTTTCATACACACTGTTTAAAGGGACATTACAGTGTTGTGGTGGAAATTACGGCAATAGTGTGGGACAACTACATTTTGTTTAAAAAAAAATCACAACAGTTGTATGACATCGAATACCCCAATTATGTTTTGATTATTTCACTGATATTTTATTCAGAGAAACATTAGAAACAAAACATTAGAAACAACATTTTTTACCATTCATTTTTATCATTGAAGATCAAAAGTCTGGCTGTGGGACAAGCACAAAACGGCAATATTTGCATATAATGATGCTGAAAAAAGGGGAAAAAGTCATCATAGACTACTAGAACAAATTTCTTAAAACACTTTCATTGTAAAGATAACTATAAAAGTGTGAAATTTCCCCTTATTTCTGTTTTTCATACAATATGATCAAAGGACATAATAAGTGCCCACAGTCTAAGAATCACCCATTTATTATACATTGATCTATCATTTTTTTCATATATTACACTACTTCGGTGACCCAAAGACTAAACCCATTTCTAACACAAAAAAAATGTATTGTTTACAAAAAAATTTGAAAAATTTTTGAAAACATCTCATATTTTCAGATTCAGAGTCAAATTATATCTTTACACAATGTTTTAGACAAACATATGTCTCTTATTCAGAAAACGAGATTGATCTTAACAGTTTGATGTGCTACACATAGGAATTATACCATATGCAAGTACCTTAACAGGGGAATTACTGAAGGTATGGTATGAACATGCCGGGGAGTCCTTGGACCCCAGAGGGATAAACAATTTTCTGGATTTATGAGTGTTTGCTGAATCCAGCATGGCATAATTGTTCAAGCCCATTATGCTCAACAGACAACAGACACTTGAGAAGTTTAATTTTTGATCCTACGCTGTCCTTTGACCTCCACATTAGAGACATTACGAGGACTGCTTGCTGAGACTCTGATACATGCATTTATCTCTTCTAGACTGGACTATTGCAATGCTCTATTTTCTGGTTTCCAGCATTAGGGGTCTTCAATTGGTTCAAAATGCTGCTGCCAGAGTTTTGACATAAAGCAGAAATTTTGACCATATTACACCCATTCTGGCATCCCTTCACTGACTTCCTGTCCCAGTGAGATCAGATTTTAAGATTATGTTACTAGCTTATAAAATCGTTCACGGACTAGCACCTCCCTACCTGGTTGACCTGGTTGAGCCCTACGTACCGGCTCGGTCCTTGCATTCGCAGGGTGCAGGACCTCTTTGTGTTCCTAGGGTGAATAAAAAGTCTGTAGGTTACAGAGCTTTCTCTCATTGTGCCCCTGCTCTGTGGAATGATCCTTCTGCGCAAATAAGGCAGTCGAATTCTGAGGAGACTTTTTTTTCCAATTTGTTTTTATTAGGGGTTTTTAATAAACAGCATTTTTACAGATATACACTTTGCATAAGTACTGTATACAGGCAAATCTATAAAAATAAAAATAGTGTATATACATATATTTGTATAAATATATAATTCATGTATGTATATAAAAAAACTAAAAAAAAAAACCCCTGCACAACGGTAATATAAAGATGTAATCAGCTTGAGACATGTCCAAACATAACTTTAAATTTTAATTTTTCTCATAATTAATAAAGGATTGCCAAATGGAGTAAAATGTTTGTTCTGTCTCAAAGAATATTTGATTTTTTTTTCTAACTGTAAATATTGCATTGTAAGTCCCTTCGGCTGCTCCCTTGTTTGCACTTGGCCACAGCAAATCCAAGGTGGATCTGCATGTTGAATTGGCACAAGTTTTATGCCGGATGCCCTTCCTGACGCAACTCCACATTACATGGAGAAATGTCGCAGGAGTGGGATTTGAACCCGGAACCTTCTGAACTGAAACCAAGCGCATTAACCACTTGGCCACCACTCCTGCTCAATTGTAAATATTGCATTACATCTCTTAAAAGATTTTGATGGGTAGGAGGATTCTTATTTTTACAGTTAAGCAAGATTAGGTGCCTGGCTCATAATAGCATAAAACACAGTATATTATTTTGCCAACTGTTTAGATGTATCTGAGTAGGAACAACTCCAAATAATTCTGTGGAGACGTTTAAATCCAGACTTAAGATCCATCTGTTTTCCCAGTCTGATCATTAGTATATTATGTTTTTATGTGTTTTTTTATTCTTTTTACTCTTCTATGTTTTACTCTTTTATTGTGCCTTTTGATCTTTTAATTCATTTGTTCTGTTTTCAATTTGTGTTGTGTGAAGCGCCTTGAGGCGACCCTGTTGTGAATTAGCACTATACAAATTAATAAATTTGAAATTTGAATTTGAATTTACAAAAATGTTCTTGCATGAGACCCAATGGCCGATTCCTCCACGGCACAATTTGATGTTTGTATGCAACTTCAAATATAAGTTGGAACAAAGGGGCAGAAAGCAAATCTGGTCTCCATCTTTATCTTAAGACTGTCTGTCGTGGCTCATCTTTGTCTCCGTGTCTTTTGTATCAGTTAATGATACACGCACACACATTTCCCGTTGCACATGTTATTATTTAGTCAGCCTTGTGACTACGGAGATTTCTAATGATAGGGCACGGTTCACTGTGCTGCTGTTATTAAGATTACACGGGACATACACACGCAAACACACACACAGTCCCACACAGCACCATCGTTGTCCTGTCAGAGCGGAGAGCTATTTCAGGACATTTTGCCCACCCAAATGCCTGCCCTCCCTCTCCTCCCACAGAAGCCGTCAACCCTCTGTCACCCCCCCGTCTCCAAGCCAACCAATGACAAGCCTTTCTGAGCATCTCCAACAGGAAGCCAAACTGACAGCTCACCAATCAACTAATAACTATTCTGCAGCTGGAGTGGAGGCTCATCATGGACATGGATGCAGTATTTATGGGATAATTACTGCTTGATTAGAGCACCACGAGCATCAGACAGTGAACTACACACATCAGGATAGAAACAATCAAATTCTTCAATGCTTTAGGATTGTTTTCATTCAACAATTGCAGAGATGCAGCATAAATGTACCATTAATTCCCTTTGAGAGCTGGAGATTATGCAATCGCTTTTGTCCGTTTCTTTTCCTAAAAGCAAGTTTTGCGTAGGAATACTGCTTAAGTCAGGGAAATGTTAAATTAGGGTGGTGATTCGAATCAGCCTAAAAATGTTTCCTTTTATCTGTTTTTTGAGTTCTTGACATTGTGTGAGAGGCTTCCTTTGATTTCCTTCCACATTCATACTTTATCACATCACAAACATGTGATTCCGTCTTCCTCACTTCTCCAATGAATTAATGAAATATTTTAAGATTATCAGCTTCTTGATCATATTCTGAAGATGGCGAATAGAAATAATGTTAACAAATTTTTGAGATGGCAAAATCAAGCAACTGGACTGTGAGGCAAACCACGTGCGCTCTACATGCCACAACATAAGGCCACGAGAAGGCACACCTTTGCGATTATAAGTTTATGAGATTCTCAACCCCAGAGAGGCATAATCACACAGGACGCCGGCAGTTGCCTGTAGTGCAGCAACTAAGAGAATATTTAGAGCCAAATCCTGCAAATGGTGATACAAGCTTCAAATTTGGCACAAATACTCCTTAGACATTACTCTTTTGACAAAAAAAAAAAAAAAGACGACTACCCACTTGATTTTTCAATAGGCAGCCAGGTATGAGTCAATTCAAGAAAAATTAAAAATGCTCCAATCAAACTGAAAACTACACTACATTATTTGTCTGATGATAACAATTCCAAAAAGGTATACTTTGGATGACTATGACTGAATGTTATGGAGTTATGGGGTAAAAACAGCAAAAATGCTGACAAATGTCAGTGTCAGTTTGTACAGGGGTCAAAAGTTAAAGTTGCTCCAATTTCGGTAAAAAATGATGCAAATTATTAGTTGAGTTAACAGGGTTTTAAAAAGGAATAGTTTGGACCATGTATCATGCTTAGTTATCATGTTACAGGGTAACATATGTCACATGTCATAGAATCCAATGGATGTTGACTTTGTTTGACCTTTACTTTGAACCCCAAGCATTCAATACAGTCAAAGTTATTCCATTTATTAATCCTATAGCGCATGGAATTACTAAAGCACAATAAAAGAGTAAAAAAAAGCATAGTAACACAATAGTAACATAGTAACACAATAGAAAAAAAAAAACATCTTAAGTATGAACTTGAAAGTCTCCACAGAATCCGACTGTTTTATTGATGCAGGCAGATCATTCCACAGAACAGGGGCGTGAAAAGAGAAAGCTCTATGACCCGCAGACTTTTTATTCACCCTAGGGACACTTCTTTGTGTCCCCAGGGTGAATAAAAAGTCATGTGAATGCAAAGCCCGGGCCAGTTCGTAGGGTTGAATTAAATCAGCTAGGTAGGGAGGTGCCAGTCCTTGAACAATTTTATAGGCCAGTAGCAGAACCTTAAAATCTGATCTCACAGAAACAGGAGCCAGTGAAGAGATGGCAAAATGGGTGTAATATGGTCAAACTTTCTTCTTCGTGTCAAAAGTCTAGCAGCAGTGTTTTGAACCAATTGAAGACCCCTAATGCTGGACTGCGGCAATCCAGAAAATAGAACATTGCAATAATCCAATCTAGAAGAGACCCAATAAAGTGTGGATGGTGGAGCTCTGCCTACAGTACAAAACTCGTTAATGTCGAGAGTAAGATACCAGTTGATGTAGCATGCTCGCAAAAGGCAAGTGTAGTTCCAATAGAAAGTACAAAAGCTGGAGATAGTAGTATTCTGAGCTCTGGCTCTAGGTTGAGAGGATCCAAATCTTAACTTCCTCCAATTCTTCACTTTTCAAATGACAATCACATACCAGCAGATACCAAAAGAATGGTTACGGAATGGCACCATCTACACAGTTTGCCAGATAAATTCTGACAGTGATGAGAACAGATTTGATTAAACTTAAAAACTTGATAGGTGAAGGGGGAGGGGACAAGATCAAAATGGGAATGAAGAGGTAAAGCCGGGGAAGGAGGCAGTGTGAATTGAAAATATCTCTGAAGACCGTCATGTAATTACAGTGCTGCTCCATTATTAATCATTCCCAGTCCAGATAGCACGAGCTTGAGAGTTGTATACATAATTAATATAGGGGACTGGAACATCCTTTGCTTTCCACTCAGCAGTGGGTGGAGGGTGACAGAAATTGGTAAGAAATGAGGAAAAAAAAAAAAACACCAAACTAAATACCAAAACCTTTTTTTTCAGGCAGTTCTAAGTCTTATGGTGTTTTCACATATAAAAACCCTGAACAAAGTTTATGTTTGTATACTTGTACACGTGCATGCGTCCAACATTGGCTCTTCAATTTGGTAAATGATCCCCATTTTCATTTGTGTGCTATGAGCCGCCATACATATAGTCCAGTCAGTGAGCTCAGCGGTAGTCACACTTGTACTTTGAACTCCTAGGTCTGTAGGATTGTAAAGTTCTCATGGCGCTGCATTTGTATGAGTAGTACACGACAGCACTTGCAATCAAAACTGAAATATTTTCCGTTTTAATCATCCATCCATTTTCTCTAGCCGCTTACTTCATTTAAGGGTCATGAGGGGCAGTCATAGGGCGTGAGGCAGGGTACACTCCACACTCCAGCCTGTCACAGGGCAGTATTAATCAGGCCAATTAAAGAAATTATTGATTGTTTCTTTTCTTCTTCTACTGTTTAATGGGTGACAAACCCATTTCGTTAAGAAATTGTTAGGAAAAATTACCTAAAAACTCTGACACAGACAACAAATGAGACACCAGAGGAAACAGGTTACAGTTTCTAAGATCTTTTGTTTTTTCAAAGCTTTAAAGGTAAATGTCATACAGAGTGTAGGTCTGAAGACAAATAAAAGTACATTCAGTTTTCATGCCATTTATATACAGTACTAAGGTATTCCAAAGTCCATTAAATAAAATCATTTGATAGTCATTCTCAAATTCCATTCCGGTCGTCAATCATGCACTGATGAAACATTGTCTCACCTCATCATTCTTATCTGTGCTCTTTTGTATACTTCCTCTTTCACGGCATTGTTCAATCAATTATTAAGCCTGTACGATATTTATTCATTGACTTCTTTTATAATGTTTCCAAACCAAAGGTGACAAGTCAAGTGTAAACCTTCAAAGCAGTTGTTTAGAGTCAGTGAATGACTTATTGAGGCCTTATTCAGCACAACTCATGATGTCTTTTTTATACAAACTCTTTTAATTTTCGTGACTTACAAGATAATACCAGAGATCTAACACTGACTCAAGTGTGTAGGAACTGCCTTTGGTCAGCTATGCACCTCTATTTTCAACAACAGACATCTTCAACACAAGACACGTTTTGATCCTGCGTTGTCCTTTGACCTCCACATTAGAGACATTATGAGAACTGCTTTCTTCCACATACAAAATATAGCAGTGATTCATCCCATCCTGTCTATGGCTGATGCTGATTCATGCATGGATGGATGGATGGATAGCTTTATTATCATTGTCATTACAACAACATTTGTCTCTTCTAGATTGGACTACTGCAATGTTCTATTTTCTGGTTTACCGCAGTCCAGCATTAGGGGTATACAACTGCTGCTGCCAGACTTTTGACACAAAGCAGAAAGTCTGACCACATTACACTCATTTTGGCATCTCTTCACTGGCTTCCTGTCTCTGTGAGATCGGATTTTAAGGTTCTGCTACTAGCCCATAAAATTGTTCACGGACTGGCACCTCCCTAGGGTGAATAAAAAGTCTGCCGGTCATAGAGCTTTCTCTTATCGTGCCCCTGTTCTGTATCATCTGCATCAATAAAACAGTCAGATTCTGTGGAGACTTTCAAGTCCAGACTTAAGACACACTTATTTTCCTTTTTGTATGGCTAGCATACTGGCATATTATGTTACTATGCTTTTTACATTTTTACTACTGTGCTTTTTTGTTTTTTGAATTGTTTTGTGTGAAGCACCTTGAGGTGACTCTATTGTGATTTGGCGCTATATAAAATTAATACATTGAAATTGACAAAAATCCTCATCTACAAAGCTCACGTCATGCCAACACTACTGTGTTGATCTGAGACCTGGACCACCTACCGCCACCACCTGAAGACCCTCGAGCAATTCCCATCAATGTTGCTTGGGGAGTATCCTCTGGCAACTACCACAAAAAAAAAAAAGATGCTGGCGCGCGGTAGTACAGCGGCTTCTCTCACCCCTGCTAACTCTTTTTCTTTAACTGTTTTTCTACTATTATGAAGAAAGGTGTGCTTAAGGGCAGCTCATCTGATCTTTGGATGCTAAACATTGATGCTGTCCTACTGTCTCCAACGTTTAAGGCAGGATTGGGCAGAGCTAAGAGGCAACCAAAGATGGTGTGCACAAAGGCAGAAAAGCTTGCTGGCCAATGTTCACTCATTAGACCACAAGCTGGACTTGCTACGGCTCCGTGTTTCCAGCTAGAGAAAGATGACAAACTGTTGTACTTATCTTCTAATGGAGACATGGCTAAATGGTACTAGCCTACTAAATGGTTAGCCTAATAACTGGACAGCCAACACTTTTCCAAATTGACTGGAACCATCTCTTGAAAAACAAAAGAGAAGGAGGACTCTGTCTACATCAACAGAGGTTGGTTTGAACTGTTCTCTGATTAACAGTCACTGTTCGGAGGCAGCTGATCTTTTAAATGTTAAATGCCAGCCTTGCTCTCTACCTTGGGAATTCACAGGGGTGTTAATTGTGGCCGTTTATATCCCCCAAGTGCTAATGCTAGCATAGAACTCAAGGAGCTCCACAATGATATCAGTGCGCTCCAGAACAAACATCCGGAAGATTTTTTGTGATCGCCGGACATTAACCACATACATCTGAAGGACATTCTGCAGAAGTTCTACCAGCGTGTCTCCATAGCTACTCGGGTCAACAACATGGTGGACTGAATTAACATAATCAAACGTAATGGGCACAGAGCTGTTCCACGGCCCCACCTCAGTGTCTCTGATCACATCCCCTTCATGCTGGTTCCTCTTTACCATCCTGTGGTTAGAGTCAACAAGCCAACACAGAAAAACATCACTGTGTGGCCCGGTGACATTAACCTAGAGGAGTATGCACCTACCCTAACCAGATGCCCTGGCTGAATGGAGAGGACTGTTCTCTCCTGAAAGCAAGGGGTGCTGTGTTTAGAGAACAGTGAGGCGGAACCTGGAAAAGGTAAAAGAGCAAAAGCCGGCTATGCTCTCAAAATGCAGGGACATTTCTCCAGCAATGATCATGAGCAATGAGTATGTGGAAGGGCAACGTGACCATCACAGACTATAAAAAGAAATCTGATAGACCAATAATCGGCTGGGCCGATACGCTGCATCGGCCGATAATTCCTCTGCATACTCTATATGGATAGACCGATAATCGGCCGGGGTGATTATTTTCCCCGGTCGATAACTGGCATGGCTGATACACAGCCAATATCAGCCAAGCCGATTATCGGTCTATCGCTAAGAAAGAAGGCTGCTGTCTGCTCAGAGGACCTTTCTCTACCTGATACTGTGACTCCATTTTATGCTCTCTTTGAGGCATCCAACACCCCCTCTCCCGCACCAGACTTACTCTTCCACCAGGGGAACTGCCCCTCAATGTGGCTGCTGAGGATGTAACGTCTCTGATCAGTAACAACCCATGTAAAGCGGGGGGGCCTGATTGCATCGTAGGACAGGTTCTGAGGGATGCGTTCTTCAGGTCATAGGGGTGCTAACAGATGTGTTTGACACCTCCGTCTCCAAGGCTGGTATCAACATTCTTCAAGATGACCACCACCATTTCTGTACCTAAGACTTCCACAGCATCATGCATGAATGACTATCAAATGACTTTCTAACCAACGGGCTACAGTCTGTGATGATCCATAGACACTCGTCTTTCTCAACCATCCTGAACACTGGTGTCCCTCAGGGATGCATCCTAAACCTCCTGCTCTACCCTCTGCTCACTTCTAACTTATTGGCCAAATATCCAAGCTATCATATTGTCATGTTTGCAGTTGGCACAGCTGTGGTGGGACTAATCTCCCACAAAGACAAGGGAGCGTACCAGCAGGATGTTCAACATCTGGAGGGGAGGTGCAGAGCCAACAATCTCTGCATAAATGTGATGAAGATGAAAGAAATTATTGTGGACTTCAGGAGGAGTAACCTCTCCCTCTCTACATCGCAAACACAGCTGTACAGGTGTTCTCCAGCATCAAGTACCTAGAGTTGCGCATTGCTGAACCTCAACCTCCAACGACACAGCCAGCATCCTGGAAAAAGGCTCACCAATGCCTCCACTTGCTGAGAAAGCCGAACTATGCTTAGCTTGCTCCTCCCCGTCTCCTTCTACACATGCATGGTGGAGAGCATCCTGAGACAGTCCATTGTGTGGTACGGTCACTGCTCTGCAGTGAGCGGTGAAAGCTGCACAGAGGATCAGCGGGTGTAACCTTCCTTCCATCAGTGACATGTTCAGCTGCTGCAGAAGCAGGGCCTCCACTATTATGAAGGACCCCGCTCACCCCAGCAGCATCAAGGCCAAAACCTCCCGTCTGCGGTTCAGCTTCTTTCCAGAAGCTTACAGACTGAAGATCAAACTATCACACATTTAATGCACTAATGCTGGTAAATGGAACTAAGTGCAATATGGTTACAATACACCGATTTTGCAGTTCAGTGTGATGTTTGTAGTTTTCAGGCTCTTCTGTTGAACTTATTTTAGGTTTGACTTATTTTAGTTCTACTTAACTTATTGTGTATCTTATATCTTTTGCATATCTTAACTTTTTACTTTCATGAGTACTGCAATTTTGTGTCTCATGTACCACGTGTTTGAAAGGATAACAAACAAACCTTGCTCTTGATCTTGAGTATCTGCTGTATCAGGTAGGAAGACGATCATACCAACATCAATGTCCTGGCTGAAGCCATGCTGCAGAGCACCAAGTGTGTCACCATCAAGGACAAGCTTCGGTGAGTGGGTCATGTCGTTAGGATGGATGACAGCCAACTTCCCAAGCAGATCTTCAAAGGAAAACAGTCCAGAAGAGGGCAGAAGAAACACTACAAAGACCTCCTGAAGCACAACCTCAAGAAGTGCTCCACTGACTAGAAGACCTGGGAAGACCACACGAGGGAACAAGACAGGTGGTGAGCAGTTATTCACACTGGAGTGGAAGTCTTCAAAAAATGCAACACAACAACACAAAGAAGAGGAGAAAAGGAAGGAAAGAGAGCAAGATCCTGACTGGCAGAAGCTTCCCGCAGCAAGCAGACTGTGTGCAATATCTGTATGAAACAGTGCACATCTAGACTGGGCCTGTTCAGTTATCTCCACATCCACCATCCTGTCCAGGAATCGATCATGAGACTATCTTCCTCACCACCGAGGCACAGCCACAAGGACGATCACTTTAATTTAATTGCTTGACCTCCTGCTCCTCCTCCTTCTCTTTGGGGTGATGCATGACGTGTCAACTTCGCTTACTGGATTAGTGTTGAAGCAGCAACAGGAACAAATATATGATTTTAAGGAATGTAAATGTTTTGATGATTAAACTTTATTTAAAAAAGGTTAGCTGACAAACTAAATTTAGTGGAAGCTAGTTGGTCTGCTAATTGTTTCAGGATTATCTGAAAAGCTAGTCCTCTAATAAAAAGTTAGCTTCACTAATTAGCTGTTAGCTTTTTAGCCAGAAGTGCCAACAGAAACAAATATATGATTTTAAGGAATGTAAATGTTTTGATGATTAAAGTTTATTGAAAAAAGGTTTTGACAAACACTATGGAGGAGACCCAGAAACATCCCGCTAGTTGGTCTGCTAATTGTTTCAAGGTTAGCTGAAAAGCTAGTCCTTGTTAGCTTTTTAGCCAGAAGTGCCAACAGGAACAAATATATGATTTTAAGGAATGTAAATGTTTTGATGATTAAACTTTATTTAAGAAAGGTTAGCTGACAAACTAAATTTAGTGGATGCTAGTTTGTCTTCTAATTGTTTCAAGGTTAGATGAAAAGCTAATCTTCTAATGAAAATGTTAGATTCACTAATTAGCTGTTAGCTTTTTAGCGAGAAGTGCCAACAGGAACAAACATAAAGGAATATAAAAGTTTGGACAATTAAACTGTATTACAAAAATAAAGAAAGTTTGCTGACTGGAACTAAGTGGAACTAAATTTAGTGGAAGCCGATAGCTTCACTAATTAGCTGTTAGCTGATTAGCGGAACTGTGCCAACCACTAAATTTTGAGTTATTGTCTACTTGTGCTGGCTGGGATGGACTAACTCGCTCACTCATGTAGTTTTGCTGTGCAAAGCTGTTATTAACGCTGGGGATATTGCAGCATATATTCTTACATACTGTTTTTAAATGGGTCTCTGTGGCCTCATGAATAATCCAATGAAAGCCTGTGATGAATTGAACCCATCAAATATACCCTATCTATTTGTTTTTAATAATGCAAAGGGGAACACACACTTGACCTCAGAAATATTATTACTGCCATATAGGATGTAATAAAACAGGGCTGCTTTCCTGTGTTAGAACTGAATGCATGAATTATAATTTAATCATCTTGAGAAAGTGTAGCTGATGCTTCTTAAATTTTCAAAGGCGTAAATTTTAACAATCCTCTCCAGCTCATGCACCTAAGCACATACACAGTCACACTCACTGTGCCATTTGGTTAAATTACATGATTGCATTAGCCTGATGACCTCTGACCTTGTCTTGTATGAGGCTTCCAGACAGAGCTGCAGAGAGAATTAACTGACAATGAAAAGGCCAGCGAGGAGCCAACAGCTACACACAGACATCCACACACAGACATGCCTTTCATTCTAAGATTAGACAATTTTATATATCCTATCAGTGCCCATACTGGTTATTTTAGTTACTAGGTGCAGAGATCTGCCCCTTGCTTACTGCTGCATTAAGAGGGATTTTCTTAGGAGAGTCTTACACTCTGAAAGCTCTAATTTTTCACCTTCCAAACAAGTCAGAAGTCAGGTATGTCACCATTGGGTTAGTAGGAATTCAAACTTGGTTAATATTTGATTTGAACACACAATCACAAGCAGCCAAACAAATGATGTATTATAGTGTCAACTCCATGCTGTCCAAATACCTGTGCACCAACTGTGCTCACCCATAATTGTAGCAACCTGCCCCTATAACCAGCTTGCTGTAGTGTATGATGGAGCAGCCAGTGGTCATCCCAACAAGACAGCATCTCAGTTATGATGAAACTTGAAGTTCATTGTGATCGGTCCAGCAGAATAAAACAAGTCTCAAGCAGCCAAGTGTGACAGTTTGATATTCAAAGATGGGGAGCACAGAAAGTCCATCTTGAATTTGAAAGTGGTTAAAAAAAAAACTTACCATGGCACTAAAAGTGACAGCATTTCATTATGTAGTGGGAAAATAAAACAAGAGGTTGTCCATAAAATGTGTTTTTTTGTTTGTTTGTTTTTGCATTATTTTCGAATAAATGCATTTTCTTTATATAGAAAAAACAGTTCTCAGAAGGTCTTTTTTCCAACCATTTGCCTTGTTAAGGGGTGTCAACCATTATCTGAACTGCACTATGAGTTATGCCGAGTCCTGTAAAATACAAGTAAACCTCATTCATAATCCTTAGTCTTACTTTTGTGCATGGGGGTCACTTTCTGCTGAAAGCACCGACTGCCCACATGGCTGACCTCACGGAAAGTACCTCATTGGGACAAACTTTCACAACAGAAGAACTTGGCCAAGTTAGATGCTGACTATCGCAGATGCAGAGGGATCAATCATGAAGATGGTCTACCAGCACTCCAGTCACGTCACTGAAATGACCAAGATGATCAGCTCACTGCAGGCTAGGGAGGAAGCCATTCTGTTTCACATGGTACTAAGCTGAAATTACTCAATATCAATAAGGCAGCATTAATTCTTCTTCCCAGTGATGACAGCACGGCCAGTCCAGCTTCCACAGAGCCCAGGTTGCCCCCTATGGAACACTATAGAGGAGACCCAGAAACATGCCGCTAATTTGTGACGCTCTGTCAGATAACCTTCAGTCTCCAACCAACTGCTGTTAACCATCTCGGAGAGCATGTAAATGGATCGCCTCGGAATGGGATTGGCAGTCCCTTGCCTCTCATTCATTCATCAGAGACTTTCCTCTATGGAGGATTTTCATCATACAAGTATGTCAAGGTATTAAATGTATGTAGAACAAATTACTGAAAACATAGGTTTGGATAAGAGCTAACTAAGTGCACATGACTACTAGAAAAGTTCTGGATCACTCACATTTTGTTCCGATCGACTTCAAATATAAGAAATCAAAATGTGGGAAATTCTCGTAAACCAGTTACACACAACATTTCCGAATTAATCTGTGTGTATAAGTGTTTTTTCATGAGGCCCAATAAGTGGATGTAGAAACATGATGACACCGAGCTATCATTTGGGGTTGTGAAGTTGTGATGATATTGAAATTTTGAATGGGCTGATAATAAAAGGCCCAAACACCCATTCAGTTCAACATTAACTCTTGAATAGCAATGATTCATTGAACTAGGACATCTCATAATTAGGTTGTGTTACGGATGACAATGGATCCTTTTGTAATCTATAAAAAATTAAAATAAAAGAGTGCCTCTCTATACTGACTAATTTCATGACAGATTTAGTGATTGAGTCTACTGGAAAAGAAAGGAGGACAGTCATGTCACATGATTTGCGAGAACACCATAATTCAAAACTGTAACTTTATGTTTAACAGAAATCTGTCTATGATAAACACTATCAAAGTAGCCACTGATACCTGTGGGGATTTTATTCAGGTTCAGTGTAATAGTGGGAATTTGGCACACATGTTCTAAATTAACTAATGTTTATTTTCAGATATGGAGCCATCCTGGTGCTGACCTCTAATGAGCTACAGGGGTCAATAAAGAATTACACAGGTGTCAAAATGCTCCAATCATGTTGAAAACTAGACCACATTATTTGTCTGATCATAATTATTCCAAAAAGGTATAGTTGACAGATGCCCTTTTCTCTTGGTGACCTCTTTGGAACAGCTGGGTGATTAAAGAGTTGCTCCTAATGTTTTTCAGTAGCGAAAATATGTGGTCTTTAAACTTCTCAGCTGCTGTGAAAACAGTAATAAAAGAGCCCCTGATGATACTGTATGTACATCTGCAAAGCAGAATACATGATCAGAGTTGAAAAAGACCCCTTTGAAGCTGTAGTATTGCAGTCTTTCTGTATACAGCATACAGTAACGCTGAGCTTTGGGATTTTACTGAGGTTATGCGGCCCTCGGAGAGGAAGCACAGGAATGTTAGTTGATAAGGCTCAACTTTAGCCTGAAGCAACCAAAGTGAAAGTCCCCAAGTGAGCAACTTCTGTATGCATATCAATTTATGCAAATTAGATACAGAAAAGGAAGCAATTTTCAGAAAAGAGAAACTTAAGACCACCCAAAGAATGACAATCTGATATTTTGTTTTAAAGCATAGCTGGTGCCTTCTTCTAAGTTACAGCAATTCATTGTCAGAACAGTACAGGGTTCAAAAATAATGTTTGTCCAATTGTCTGGGGCAAGTTGTTGGCCAATCTGTTTGGACAACATTGTACTCTATTATATTATGTATTATTAGAACTCCGTTATTTGTCTTATGCCGCGTTCACACCGGGCGCGACCAGACACCACAAATTCGCTTCGGTCGCGTGGCAACGGATGCGCCACCATCGCCCGGTGTGTCACTCTGTTTTCGCTGCAAAAATTCGCTCCAGTGCATCATCAAATAGGAGGAGCTTCCATTCTGCTCACCGGCTCCGGTTGTCAGTCAAGTTAACATGATGGACCTTGATCACATGGAGCGAGTTGTTGTGGAAAGCTGACTGAATTGGGAGCGTCATGAGACGTTCCCAATTCGGAGAGTATCATTATTTGTTGCAGGAACTGCGTCTGGATGACGGCCGCTTTCAGCAGTCCTTCCACAGTCCCTCCACCTCTGCAAGCCCCAGTTTGAGGACCTCCTGTCCCATTCATGCACGCACATGTAAACAAACAAACAAAAAAAACTCCGCTCCCCCTGCTGTGTGGCTGCTGCTCGCTCCAAAAACTCTGTCATAATTGTGTTTAGAAACCAGTCACAATTTGCTTTATTATACATCTGTGTAGTTAATTAATAAAATAATCTTTGGACAATTCGCTCGCGCGCGCACGTAAAATAAGAAAAAAACCCTCCGCTGTCCCTGCTGGGGGGCTGCTGCTCACTCTTCCTCAAAAAAACTCTTTAGAAACCAGTCAGCATTTGCTTTATTATACATCTGTGTAGCTAATAAGTAAAATAATCTTCATGGACAATTCGCTCGCACGTGCACGTAAAAAAAAAAAGGAAAAGAAAAGAAACTCTGCTGCCCCTGCTGCTGCTCGCTCTTCCCCCAAACTGTCATAATTGTGAAATAAAGGACAAAAGGGACATAAGTCCTGCTCACAGGCTGGCTACAGGACATGTTCACATCCAACTCAGTCAAACTCCAGACATCTCCACGTCACTACATATCCAGTCCCTGATTGGTCATCGCAGCGCGACAAGATGAAAAATTTCAGATTTTTCAACTTGGGGAGGAGGGCAACACGACATGACGTGACGTGACGCAATATCACGCCACAAACGTGCCAATCGCTCAAAATCGCTTCACTCGCGTCACTTCATTCAAGTCCATTGCGTCGCACAGTGCTTGGTGCCAAAACGCATCCTTCCATAGAGACTACATAGCAACCTGTCGCTGCTGTCCTCATGTCGCGCCCAGTGTGAACGCGGCATTGGTGGTGCAGCTTAGCTAAAATTTCCATAAAAATTGTTCATTTTGTGATAAAAGTATGGAATTTGGCACACACATTCTCAATTAACTAATGATTTTCAAATATGGAGCCATCCTGGAGCTGATCGCTAATTAGCTACAGGGGTCAATAAAGAATTACCCAGGGGTCAAAATTTAAAAATGCTCCAATCATGTTGAAAACTATACCACAATATTTGTCTGACCAAAAAAAAAAGAAAGACAAAAGTGAAAGAAAAAAGCGGGTTTAGGATTTCATGAAAATCTTAAAACTACGCGTGGTTGAAAGGTATGCAAGCATTTTTCCGTGTTTTGAAGACGTGAATCCTGGGCATAGACTGCTCTGGGGAAGGTAACCACGTAGTCCTGGCACAGAACCCCACGGTTCCATTTATATTGTGCCACCAGTCTCTTTCAGATTGTCATTTTTTTCTCCAGTGATCATTTTCTCCATACACGGACATACATAATATCCACAGTTTTGTAACTACAGTCTTTTTTTTTTTTTTTTACTGCTGCTGGGAGGTGCTTTTCCCCCTTTTTTTGTGGGCACTAAATGTGAGTTTCTCATGAGCATAGACAAGTTGGAGTTGCTGCTTCACAAATCTGAATAGTCTGTTCAGAGCTCAGTATGCAAATGAAGACGAGGGTGTAGACTCCGATGAGGTCTTTAATGAGGGAGCAGGAAAACATGTGGATTCCAGCCAGTATTTTCAATGATTAAAATGATATATCAATCAATCAATCAATCAATTTTATTTATATAGCGCCAAATCAGAACAAACAGTTGCCCCAAGGCGCTTTATATTGTAAGGCAAGGCCATACAATAATTACGTAAAAACCCCAACGGTCAAAACGACCCCCTGTGAGCAAGCACTTGGCAACAGTGGGAAGGAAAAACTCCCTTTTAACAGGAAGAAACCTCCAGCAGAACCAGGCTCAGGGAGGGGCAGTCTTCTGCTGGGACTGGTTGGGGCTGAGGGAGAGAACCAGGAAAAAGACATGCTGTGGAGGGGAGCAGAGATCAATCACTAATGATTAAATGCAGAGTGGTGCATACAGAGCAAAAAGAGAAAGAAACACTCAGTGCATCATGGGAACCCCCCAACAGTCTAAGTCTATAGCAGCATAACTAAGGGATGGTTCAGGGTCACCTGATCCAGCCCTAACTATAAGCTTTAGCAAAAAGGAAAGTTTTAAGCCTAATCTTAAAAGTAGAGAGGGTGTCTGTCTCCCTGATCTGAATTGGGAGCTGGTTCTACAGGAGAGGAGCCTGAAAGCTTAAGGCTCTGCCTCCCATTCTACTCTTACAAACCCTAGGAACTACAAGTAAGCCTGCAGTCTGAGAGCAAAGCGCTCTATTGGAGTGATATGGTACTATGAGGTCCCTAAGATAAGATGGGACCTGATTATTCAAAACCTTATAAGTAAGAAGAAGAATTTTAAATTCTATTCTAGAATTAACAGGAAGCCATAGATATATTAGAACAAAACATTAGTAGATCTCATTGACGTCTCATGCAATATATAATATAGTTATCACAACTGTCTGTTTCTTACATTAACAAGGCATTTCTGACATTTTTAATTCAGTTAAAAGTATATAAAGAACATGGGGCACTTTTTATATTCACACATAGCCTCTCCCACCACTAACACACCCTTCTCTTCAGATTTAATGCTAATTAAGTGCCATTGTTGCTGTTAATTAAAAGCTATGCAGCACTGAAGCCCCCTGTTCATTTGAAAATTAACAGCTGTCTCATTATTGTTAGTGTCTAAAGAGCAATGTGGAATTTGGTGTTTCGATATGTGTGTGTGTGTGTGTGTGTGTGTGTGTGTGTGTGTGTGTGTGTGTGTGTGTGCTGAATGTGTGTGAAGGAAAATCAAGCAATAATTAGTGATGGTGCAAACAAATCTGAGTAGAAATTGTTGGTCAGTTCCTCATTACATTGCTTAAAAATGTTTAATTATTTTTACACATCAATGTTCATTCCCAAGCAACACTGATACATATTTATAGTTGGGTGGACTGGGGCAATGTGGATAAAGTGTTTTTGGTCCAAATTCAAATAGCATGGCCAGGAATTAAACCCAAGTCTACAATGAAATGTCTATTCTGCTTTTAACCCAACCAAATTATAATCAGACACAAATTGATCATAGTAAGCAACATTCTAGTATCCAGGGATCAACTGCAGGTCTAGAGACACCCACAATTCATATTTTAATGCGGGATGAAACCAAAGTACTTGGAGAATATGTATTTGAACCCAGGAACTTCTTGCGGAGCCAAAAGTGCGAATCAAAAGTAGTGACAAATCATATCAAGGATATGTACTTGGGGTGTTGCTCTTAATGGTAAATCTATGTTTAGTTTATTAGCTGTTGGGGGTCATAAATATACACTCATCAAAAATATAAATGCAACACTTTTGGTTTTGCTCCCATTTTGTATGAGATGAAGTCAAAGACCTAAAACTTTTTCCACATACACAATATCACCATTTCCCTCAAATATTGTTCACAAACCAGTCTAAATCTGTGATAGTGAGCACTTCTCCTTTGCTGAGATAATCCATCCCACCTCACAGGTGTGCCATATCAAGATGCTGATTAGACACCATGATTAGTGCACAGATGTGCCTTAGACTGCCCACAATAAAAGGCCACTCTGAAAGGTGCAGTTTTATCACACAGCACAATCCCACAGATGTCGCAAGATTTGAGGGAGCGTGCAATTGGCATGATGACAGCAGGAATGTCAACCAGAGCTGTTGCTCGTGTATTGAATGTTCATTTTTCTACCATAAGCAGTCTCCAAAGGCGTTTCAGAGAATTTGGCAGTACATCCAACCAGCCTCACAACCGCAGACCACGTGTAACCACACCAGCCCAGGACCTCCACATCCAGCATGTTCACCTCCAAGATCGTCTGAGACCAGCCACTCGGACAGCTGCTGAAACAATCAGTTTGCATAACCAAAGAATTTCTGCACAAACTGTCAGAAACCATCTCAGGGAAGCTCATCTGCATGCTCGTCGTCCTCATCGGGGTCTCGACCTGACTCCAGTTCGTCGTCGTAACCGACTTGAGTGGGCAAATGCTCACATTCGCTGGCGTTTGGCACGTTGGAGATGTGTTTTCTTCACGGATGAATCCCGGTTCACACTGTTCAGGGCAGATGGCAGACAGCGTGTGTGGCATCGTGTGGGTGAGCGGTTTTCTGATGTCAATGTTGTGGATCGCGTGGCCCATGGTGGCGGTGGGGTTATGGTATGGGCAGGCATCTGTTATGGACGAAGAACACAGGTGCATTTTATTGATGGCATTTTGAATGCACAGAGATACCGTGACGAGATCCTGAGGCCCATTGTTGTGCCATACATCCAAGAACATCACCTCATGTTGCAGCAGGATAATGCACGGCCCCATGTTGCAAGGATCTGTACACAATTCTTGGAAGCTGAAAATGTCCCAGTTCTTGCATGGCCGGCATACTCACCGGACATGTCACCCATTGAGCATGTTTGGGATGCTCTGGACCAGCGTATACGACAGCATGTACCAGTTCCTGCCAATATCCAGCAACATCGCACAGCCATTGAAGAGGAGTGGACCAACATTCCACAGGCCACAATTGACAACATGATCAACTCTATGCGAAGGAGATGTGTTGCACTGCATGAGGCAAATGGTGGTCACACCAGATCCTCACTGGTATCCCCCCCAATAAAACAAAACTGCACCTACTGCACCTTTCAGAGTGGCCTTTTATTGTGGACAGTCTAAGGCACACCTGTGCACTAATCATGGTGTCTAATCAGCATCTTGATATGGCACACCTGTGAGGTGGGATGGATTATCTCAGCAAAGGAGAAGTGCTCACTATCACAGATTTAGACTGGTTTGTGAACAATATTTGAGGGAAATGGTGATATTGTGTATGTGGAAAAAGTTTTAGATCTTTGAGTTCATCTCATACAAAATGGGAGCAAAACCAAAAGTGTTGCGTTTATATTTTTGTTGAGTGTAGTTTGTTTGAACATCTGATACTCCACTCTGCCCACAATACTATGTATAGCCAAGGTCAGAAGAATAAAAATCAGACGTATTACTTTCTTACTGTATATAGGCCCCCTGGCCCATACTCTGAATTCTTAAATGAATGTAGTGAGTTTATCTCTAACTTGTCAACTAGTGCAGATAACATTCTGATTATTGGTGACTTCAACATTCATATAAATAAGCCCTCTGATCCTTTAGGAAATTATGACTGTATTAGGATTCCAGCATTGCTTTCAGGATTCGACACACACGAATGGAAATACCCTGGATTTGGTTCTCGCACGTGGTATTGCTGTCACAAATATTGACATCACGCCTCTTGCATCAGTGGTCTCTGATCACTCACTTAAGTTTACAGTTTTGCTGCTGTCTTTAGTGGACAACAACCTTCTTGCAGTGACAGCAATCTCACTGTGGCGACACATCAACTCCTCAACTACAACTGAACTCGAAGCTAGACTGACTGCCTGATATCTTAGAGTCACGTTTGGAAAATGCCCAATCAGTAGACAGTCTTGTGGACAGTTTAAACTCAGCGCTCAAAACTATACTCAACATGACTGCGCCACCTATATTAAAACCAACCCCCCCCCCCAAACCACAGTTGCCTTAGTTCAATGATTACTTGCGTGACCTCAAGCATAAAGCTAGAGGTTTAGAACAAAAATGGCGTAATTCAAAATTAGAAGTAGTCGACCTGCGTGGCGTGATGCTATGCACTACTGGCTACAAAGCGGACCTATTACTCTGATTTGATCAACAAAAACAAGCACAACTCAAAGTTCTTGTTTGACATGGTACCGTAAGTCCTTTTACAGCACAAGATTTCTTGGATTACTTTGATAAGAAAATAAAAGACATTAGGTTAAACATATCCCAGCATGCTTTAACCCAGCCACTACACCCTGCTACTGAGGTGGGTGCCATCACTGAGGTATTACCTAGATTTACAGAATTTGATAGAGTCTCACTAGGCATGCTGACAAAACTCATAACGTCAACAAAAAGCACAACCTGTTTATTTGATCCTATACCAATAAAACTGTTTAAGGATCTGTGGCCCACTCCTGGGCCGACTGAGCTGGAAATTATTAATCTCGCATTAACCTCTGGATCTGTTCCTTAATGTTTCAAATCTGCAGTGATTAAACCATTACTTAAGAAATCTAATCTTGACCCTAGTATATTGAAAAGCTATAGGCCAATATCTAAAATTCTGGACGAAGTGGTTTCACAGCAGCTTGTGGACCACCTTACTGACAATAATCCTTTTGAGCCACTGCAGTCTGCTTTTAGAAAATATCATTCCACATAGACAGCTCTCACTAGCTGGTCAATGAGCTTCTGCTTGCAAATAGCAAAAGTCCACTCGTTCTTCTGTGTTTCCCCCAGACTCACACTGAGTGTTTCACTTTTTAATTTTTGCTTTTTTGTGCAACACACAACGCTTCACAAACACAGTAACTTAAATAAAATAATAATAAAAACTGACTGCAAGGCTTGCATGTTCAACCTCCAGCTGAAATGCATCTGCTGAATTGCAGAGAAAGAGGGGTTAAAAACAAATCACGCGGGGCCCCAGCCCAACAACCTTGATATAAAAAAATATTTAAAAATGTTAAAAAATTTTCCAAGTTGGAGAAAACAAAACAAAACAGAAAGCCACATCTCATCACCATTTCAGCAAAATGTCAACACTTTGTGCCACTGACATTGCTTAGGAAGAGCCCAGGACTACTGATGTTTAAAAGTACTTTTTATCTGATTACTCGATTAATCACCAGAATAATCAATAGAATAATCGATTACTAAAATAACTGATAGCTGCAGCCCTATTCTAAACTCTGACAAGACTGATAATGGTTCTTGGTCCAGTGAGACATTGGCATGAATTTGACACGCTTAGTCTACGCTCGTGTGTCATACATCACACTGACAAAGTGAGGAACCTTGGGGTAATTTTTGATCCCACATTGTCCTTTGACCTCCACATTAGAGATATTACGAGAACTGCTTTCTTCCACATACAAAATATAGCAAAGATTCGTCCCATCCTGTCTATGGCTGATGACCTGTCCTGTCTATTTGCTGAGACCCTGATTCACGCATTTGTCTCTTCTAGATTGGAGTACTGCAATGTTCTGTTTTCTGGTTTACCACAGTCCAGCATTAGGGCTCTCCAATTGGTTTAAAATGCTGCTGCCAGACTTTTGACAGGAATCAGAAAGTTTGACTACATTACACCCATGTTGGTGTCTCTTCACTGGCTTCCTGTCCCTGTGAGATCAGATTTTAAGGTTCTTTTTAAGGTTTTAACCTATAAAATTATTCACGGACTAGCACCTTCCTACTTACCTGACCTAATCAAACCCTATGTGCCGGCCTGGGCTTTGCGTTCTCAGGGTGCAGGACTACTTTGTGTCCCTAGGGTGAATAAACAGTCTGTGGGTCACAGAGCTTTCTCTTATCGTGCCCCTGTTCTGTGGAATGATCTCCCTGTGTCAATAAAACAGTCAAATTCTGTAGAGACTTTCAAGTCCAGACTTAAGACGCACTTATTTTCCCTTTCGTATGGCTAGCATACTGGCATAGTATGTTACTATGCTTCTGACTCTTTTAAATTCATTTTATTAGTAAAATGAATCACAGCCTCAACTTTATCCTATACCAAAGTCTGGGTCTTTTAGTGAAGCTTAGGGCTAGTGGCCAGTGATCACCTTAGTATCTCTTCTGTTTTTCTTGTTGCTTAATGCTGACAAATGATACCTTATTTATAGTCTGTCTGCTGCCTGATTCAGTTTTTTTCCTCTCTCTCTGTTTGAGGTGCGGCTCCATCCACAGATTGGAGTCGGTGTCTTCTTCTGAAAGCCTCCCATCCAGGACACCAGCCTGGACTCCCAAAATTTCCTCTATATTTGTATCGTCAAGTGTGTCTGTAGCATGGCACAAGCAGAGGGTCACGCCTTTCAGTCTGGTCTGCTTGAGTTTTCTTCCTCAAATCATCAAAGAGAGTTTTTCCTTTCCATTGTCACCTGTGTGCTTGTTGTTAAGGTTAGACCTTACTTGTGTGGAGTGCCTTGAGGCAGCTTTGTTGTGATTTGGTGCTATATTACTGAAATCAATTGAACTGAATTGAATGTACTTATGTCATAGGCCAGGAGTCATATACTACCATCCACCATATTGGTGATTAACCATTGAGTGTTCTGAGGTTCTGTGCGGTCTTCATGGTACTGTTGCTTCTAATGACCCAGAGCCAAGTCCAGTCATGCCAAAATATCAGTACATCTAGCTGGCACCACTTCAGATTTTGTGTGTGTGCCAGTTATAGAGGTATACTGTGTACCATATACGGTAACTGTCTCATTTCAACTCCACTGTGATGTATAGGAGCAAAACTCTCACTGTTCCAAGACTTATGGACCTATGGGAAATTAGTAAATGTAGAAGATGATGTGAAGTACAACATGAACTTCAGCTATTGATTCTCTGTGGACTAAAGTAGTGCTGATGAATAGTCACAAAAACTATCTTATGAATGTTCCCATCAATCCTCATGACTTCATGGACCTTCTAAAGTAGTCGATGAAAACCAAAGCTTCAGAACTATTAAAAAACAACAAAAGTGAAAAGCAAACCGCTCAAGCTCATTTTACACTCAGTCAAATAAGTCCTGTGATTTATGTCAATTTGTCACCAGAATGGCGAGCGTGCAGATTAATGCCGACATGAGTAATCGCCCCCCAAACATCCATCACTCCTCTGTAGTCATCTGGTGAGCGTTAACGAGCATGATGTCCTTGTCACCCTGCCACCCTTTTCATCGTTGCCACGCATAAATCACTGTTCATTTCCATATGTTAGGATATCAGTGCCAGGTTTGCTGGCATCATCTTCAGACAGGTGAGGGTGAAATGTGTGTTCATGTGACAAATTCAACAGTGGCGCCAGTGTTCCCTTTTTGTTTGGGTGTTTTATATAGAGAAAATACTCAGTCTGGATTGATGGTGCACAAAGTAGGAGGATAATATTCGTTTTGAAGCAACTTAAAGGGAATTTTGTAGACTGAGCTCTACTTTTAGATGTTTTGGAGTACAGCTGTTCACTTGGGACCAAAATGATAATTATCAGTCTAGTGCTGAATTAGAGCATGAACACCATGAAGGCCTTAAGAGCTATGCTATGTCAGCATCCAGGAAAAGGTAAAATCATCACATTAAATCACCTCGGGTCACCATTGTGTCTAGTAGCATGGACAGGATGAGCTCCATGGCTTCTGGTAGTTTTTGATCCTACATTGTCTTTTAACTTCCACATTAGAGATATTATCTTCATCTGTGAAGAAAGCTGTCTTCACAGATGAAGATTCGTCCCATCCTGTTTATGGCTGATGCTGAGACCCTGATTCATGCATTTCTCTCTTCTCGATGGCAATGTTTTATTTTCTGGGTTGCCACAGTCCAGAATCAGGGGTCTTCAATTGGTTCAAAATGCTGCTGCCAGACTTTTGACAGGAAGCATAAAGTTTTAACCACATTCCACCCATTCTGGGGTCCCTTCCTGTCGGTGTGAGATCAGATTTTAAGGTCCTGCTACTGGCCTATAAAATTGTTCGTGGTCTGGCACCGTGTTATTTGACTGATCTACTTAAACCGTACGTACCGGCCCGGGCTTTCCATTCACAGGACACAGGCTTACTTTGTGTTGCTAGGATGAATAAAAAGTCTGCAGGAAATACAGCCTTCTCTTATGCCCCAGTCCTGTGGAATGCTCTCCCTGCGTTAGTCGGACTCTGTTGAGACTTTTAAGTTGCGATTGAAGATGCATTTGTTTTCTATTTTTTATGATTACCATACTGTTTTACTATGCTTTTTATTCTTTTACTTTTTTTTTACTATTTCTTTTAATTTCGCTCTTTGATCTTTTGGTTTAAATTGTTGTTGTTTTCTGTGAAGCACCTTGATCTGACGCTGTCGTGATTTGGCATTCTATAAGTTCAATAAATTGAATTGAAATTGAGGTAAACATGTAAATGTTTAAGTCCCTAAATATAACAATAACAACAACTTGTGGCGGACATTCAACACGTAATGGACACTGGTATGCTGAGAAGGCCAGCAGGCTCTTGGGGGACAGCAAACCCTCTGATCTTATGGACAGAAGGTTACAGATCCTGGAGGAACACAGGCTTCATTTCCTTTTCGTTCACCTCTTTTTGCGGCAACTCCCCCTTCGGGTGTATGCAGGTTTGGCCAACACCAAACTGGCAAACGAAACAGACACGTTTTTTTTGGGGGGGGGGGCTTGTTAACACCACAGCATGGCTCCCGCACCACTCATCCCAGCCCACATCACAGGTGATGCAGCACTTTTTGCTAACCTTTGCAACCTTTCCATGTTGTCAAACTTGGCTTTGGCAATGCCTAGCTTGGCCAGGTCGAAATGCCTCACCTGGGTGTACACAGGTGGGCCAGTGGTGTCGATATGGTGCTACTCTGTACTTGGTGGCAGAGGATTGATAGGATGGCAAAAGGTGTGTTGAAATTTGCTAAATCCCCAACCATGTGAAAGCATATGTGAAATGGACACATTCACCAATGTGGAAATGGCACCGCTGTTGCCATGGCAATCACGCAACAATGACATCACGCCCTGGACAATGTCCTGGATAGATTCATCAATTTTATTTAGTAAGTTCAATGTAAATACATAATGTAAATACACTAAGAATACACTAGTGCATTGCCTGTGGGGATCCATGGGCTCGAGATTGGGTAGTTTTTATAAAATAGGTAGCTGACATTGTTCAAGGTTGGTAAGAAATTATGCAAAGTTTCTATAATGAGTTGGAATGGTGTGGGAGTCCAAAATGTTTTTAGAACCTTAGACATCAACAGTTGTTAGAAGAACTCAACCCTTTTATTTCCTGTTAATTATATAATTTTTTTTAAATGTAAATTTACTGTCTTGATGTATTTATAAATTGTTTAGGTTCTTATCATATAGACACTATTATTATTTTCATCATTGTTATTTTTATGAGTATTTTTGTTAATTTATTTAATTATTACTTCTATTTTGTCTTTTGATTTTTTTAATGAACCACAATGGAAATAAGTGTTTTCACTTTCTTGTGTCATCCATGTATTTTAAAGCATTTACAATTATATTATGTACTTACATTGAACATACTAAATAAAATCATGCACGCACACATGCTATATAGATGATTTACCACCACCTGCTGTAATGGCGTGTATCCAGAATGTAGTTAGCAATGTCCATTGTTAGCTAATATCTGTAGTTTTTCCATAAATATTAGTCCTGTCAACATGCCGTTTTGGCGGTGTTCATCCTTGACCCAAAATACATAAGCATACCAAATGGCAAATGACAGCTCTCCCCAATTTTTCCGTGATCAAAGTTATACACACGCATACATGCACGCACGCGGAGGTTCTTGTTTTTTCTGCATTCTGCCACAAGCATATGCTTTAATTTTATGCACCCACAAATGCAGGTGGTGGCCATAGACACAGTACACTTGTCACTCATGGAAATGGTAACATGACACTTAACTAAACTGACGAAACCAGCTAAACTACAAAAACACAATAAATCAATAACACAAACAACATCGTAAAACTAACATGAACCACAACATTTAAAACCCCAAACTCCCATGGTGCATTGCAGCACAACGTCCATTGTTCACTGTCGTCAGAATATATTGCTAGTTTCTCCAACAAATATTAGTCCTATCAACTTTCCATTTTCGCAGCATTCATCCTTGACCCAAAATACATAAGTTCACCAAATAGCAAATGTCAGTTCTCCCCAGTTTCTCTGTGATCTAAGCCATACACACGCATGCACGCATACATGCACACAGAGGCAACTTGGCCATTATAATATAGATGGATGACAAGAAAGTGAAAATACTTATTTCCATTGTGGTCCATTATGATTTGCAAGGAGTTGATGCAGAAACATTCAGCTTTGAGTCAACTTGCAATAACTGGGCCAAGATGAACAAAAGAATTGACATTACTGCCTGAGCATTTTTTAATCAAATCTTTAATTTTAATGTACATAAAACTGTTTTAGTTTCAATAAATGTTGTTGTGAGCTCATGATAGGTTAGCCATCTTTGAACTTGTCCAAAGTCTGTGTCCTGTAAGAGTGTTCCATGATGCATAATATACAATGGCTGACGCACATCCAAATGTCCTTTTTAACTATCTGATCTTAACCTAGCTGCTTTTCAAAATGGCTGATGCACAAAATGTCCTTGTATTTGGTAAAACCATCTGATCCTTTTACAGCTGTCTAATTGATAAAACCATCTGATTGTTTTATAGATGTTTAAGTAATAAAACCAAAGTATGCACGTCTATTTAGAAAAGAATCCGCACGATGGAACAATGGTTCTTTGTATGTTCACTGAGTCTGCATGTTCTCCCCAGGTTTGCATTAATTCCCTCCAAGTGTTCCATCTCCATCCTTGACCATAGGTGTAAATTCAAAAAAAAAAAAAAATCATAAGAATCTTTTTTAATGACTATTCAGGCATTTATACAATTCTTGCCTTTTGGCGGAACAAGCCCCTTACAGTTATGGAGGTAAAGATGCACGTCTTTCCATTGGTAGGGATCCTCTCCAAGCTACCATAAAGTTTTGATATTTTTAGCCAGTGGTGACACAAGGTCTTCTACCGTGATGTTTGTAGGTTGCTACACAAGCTAACATAAATGTTTAATCTCTAATTGTGCTCACATTTTATTTCAAAACTGGATTTTTTTGTCACAACCCCAAAACGTCAACAAATAGAGTAATAGTTGAAAAATTTTAGCGTTCCCCTTTAATGGACTTTGATCTTTCCCCCTTACAGATCGTACTTTCTTCTGGTTCCCTAATTTCAGTGTTGAATCATTAACTAGAAGGACACTCGGTAGAGTGCACTTCCGCCACGTCACATATCAATATCAAAAGGGCAAACTAATACATTATGCTATATATCTGAATTTATTTACAAACAAAAACATTTTTTTATAAAAAAATAAATAGAAAGAGATCAGTAACTGAAATGCTTAAAAATGATTACATATTCAATGAAAGTAAAACCATGTCATGGTCCAAATAATAAGTGACCACAACAGCCACACGGGCCTCCAGATCCAGGTTGATGTAGACATGATCCGGCAGAGATTCGTAGTTGGTTGTGTGTGTTGTGATGTGCTGGTGGAATCCATGAATCTAATGATATTAGCTGCTGTTCCTTTTTAATTTTGATGTTTATATAGTCCTATATAGGTAAATACCACATCACTGGTATTTAAATACATATATTTTATAGTCTTCCGGATCTAGATTCCAGAGTTTAATCCGGATCATCACCAAATTTTAATCGATTGATTCTGGACATATTTCCTATCATTCCACCAAATTTGCTTCAAATGCGTTCAAAACTTTTTGAGGTATCCTGTTTAACAGACAAACAAACGGCAGTGAAAAAATAACCTCCTTGGTGGAGGTAACTATTGTGTGATCAATGAATTCCCTTGTCCATGGAGCTCAGAAGATGACTGAGTGAAAGAAAAATGATAACTGGGAAAGTAAACAACCCAAAATGCTAATGAGAGTCATTTATTTGACAGTTGTTGTGCTGCTTTGAGAGGAATTTCAAGTTTAACTTAGACCCCAGGGTGCCGTAGTGTGGTAGGTGAGCGGCTAAGTGAGAATGGTGCTCTTTTTTCAAGGTTTTACTGCTACTCTGCTGTACTGACATTCTGAGACTATTTTGGATACTGTTACTCTTGAATGGGTACATGAAAGTTAGAGCAGAATGTGTCTCGATGTTTATGCACGTGGGAACGATTATATAGTGATACTAAACGCGCTTGACAAGAAACACAGTTCAGCATTTGGAGAGGTTACATTTTGGATCAAGAGGCAGCTCCAAAGTATGAGATCCGCGCGCGCACCCAGACCTGACCTGCTTAGGAATAAGATGGCCTGCAGCAATAAAGCAAAGGTTTACACAAAATGGGGCCCACGGCGTGTTTGGTTCAAAGGCTCCAGGGACAGTAGAGCCCCACCAACATGGATTATTTGAGGGGTCGATATCGATATCGATATTAGGGAAGAAAAAAAAATTTACACTCCCAGTGGGTGAGTTTTTACTGAGCTTTTTAACTGCTTGCCTCCTCAATAATATCTACTTGAGCGCTCCCTTAATATCTGTCCCTGAGAGCTTTTAATGTGATGACGTAGTTCCTCTGCGGTGTAATAACTATTGTTTATTGCAAGGTCTGAGCATACACGTGAGTATGGCGTTTGCGCTCTTACTGATCGTTTCTGCATTGATGAAAAAAATCCAGTCACACCAAAAAAGCTTCAAGCTGACAACATGTCGGTAACGACAAGGTCAGATGATGATGTGAGACGGAGCGTCTGCAACTGTTTGATGAGAAATATGAAAGCAGGTGCATGCAGACATTTACATACTGTACATACACAGCAAAGTCACTTCTCCGCATCAGCGGGCACAGAAGACACAGCAGCCATCTGCCAGATTCTTTCACAACGGTAGACTGGAGTGTCAGGAAGTCGCCCAAACTGTTGGTTATTTGGCATGCAGGTTTCTGTACATCTGACCTTTTCATGTCCAGTCACCCCGTCACCACCAGCGGGAACATTCTTCTCTCCTTGCAGCATTTCAAATCATTTTCCTCTTTACAGAGACGAGGCACAATTAGGTAACATTTTGACCAAATTGGCTTTCATTAGTGAACTGAGCTGAAAGACTTGACTGTCAGATTCGTCCCATCCCGTCTATGGCTGATGCTGAGACCCTGATTCATGCATTTGTCTCTTCTAGATTGGACTACTGCAATGCTCTATTCTCCAGTTTACCACAGTCCAGCATTAGGGCTCTCCAATTTGTTCAAAATGCTGCCGCCAGACTTTTGACACAAAGCGTAAAGTTTGACCACATTATACCCATTTTGGCATCCCTACACTGGCTTCCTGTGAAGTGAGATCAGATTTTAAGGTTCTGCTACTAGCCTATAAAATTATTCACGCACTGGCACCTCCCTACCTAACTGATCTAATTAAACCCTACGTACCAGCCTGGGCCTTGTGTTCTCATGATGCAGGACTACTTTGTGTCCCTAGGGTGAATAAAAAGTCTGTGGGACACAAAGCTTTCGCTTATCGTGCCCCTGCTTTGTGGAATGAGCTCCTTGCATCAATAAAACAGTCAGATTCTGTAGAGACTTTCAAGTCCAGACTTAAGACGCACTTATTTTCCCTTTCGTATGGCTAGCATACTGGCATATTATGTTACTATGCTTCCAACCCTTTTAAATTCATTTTATTAGTAAATAGATCGGGTCACGACCTCAGCTTTATCCTATACCAAAGTCTGTGTCTTTTAGTGAAGCTTAGGGCTAGTGGCCAGCAACCGCCTTAGTATTTCTTCTGTTTTTCTTGTCCTTGATGCTGACAAATTATATCTTATTTATAGTATTTCTACTGCCTGATTTTCTCTTTTGTATGGCTAGCATACTGGCATAGTATGTTACTATGCTTTTTATGTTTAATTCATTTTATTATTAATTGTTTTTGTAATTTGTGTCAGTATTTGTGTTGGTAGCATAGTCAAGGCAGAGGATCACCCCTATGACTCTGGTCTGCTTGAGGTTTCTTCCTCAGAGGGAGTTTTTCCTTACCACTGTTGCCTGTGTGCTTGCTCTGGGGGTTGATAAGGTTAGACCTTGCGGTAACTTTGTTGGATTTGCCGTTATATAAAATGAAATAAATTGAAATCGAAATTGTCAGTCAACGTCAAACACACACATTGCAGGCGGGGAACATCCATACACATGGGCATGTACTGGGAAAACTGGTGTTGGCGTTTATTTCCAGACTCCGGAGCTTGAAGAGGATTTGTGTCATGGTTGTGTTTTCAGAGTGCTTTGAATCAAGTTATTTAAGGTATTTTTTAATAACCACAAATATGAGAAGGGCCATTAAAGATGGATGAACCTAATCTTGACCTTCACTGAAACCTCGATGGATGGCAAGGCCCATTTGTGAGATTTTGTAGACATTTATGATTGCTTCACCTCTAACAGTCCAGGTTTGTAGATGACAGATCCAAGGATGCAATGATGTTTACAGTTTTCACATAATTGTAATTTGATATTCAACTGTTGCCATGGTGTCTCTTTTATTTTTTGTGTATCACTGCTAGCCAGTGGGTCCATTCATATTTTTGGTGAATCTCACTATGCTGATTAGACGATGAGCCTGCACGGCGTCATTGTTGTTTGTGATGGACAACCGAGAGAGAGAGAGATTAGGTGACTTTGATGTCGACTGATCAAAGTTGATAAGACGCTGTATTTTCTGTGTGTGTGTGTGTGTGTATACGTATGTATGTGTGGTTGCCATGGAGCAGTTGTTGCTACACAACAGGCCAGTCAAATGTACATACATACATACATACTCAGAAGTGACATTTAATGCCGTTATTGTACAGAAGCTAAGTACTGAATACGTGTACAAGATGGAAACACTAAAGCAGTCTGACATTTGACCCCAGTGACCTTGACCTTCACCCAAATGAGTGACCTCTGGCTGGAATCCACCTGTGTGCCACATTTGGTTAAAACTAGGTCCACAATCAAATTCCTTAGCATTGGCCATGACAAATTCTGACATATAAAGTTTGTTGGAAATCAGCAAAATAAAGTGGAAGGAAGAGACCAACAAACTGACAGGCACACATGACTTTGACCCCAACAACTGACCTTTGGCAAACGTAACCGGGGCAATTACGGAATCCGTTTCTATATGTATGCCAAGTTCGGATTTAAACTTTGACCTGAATGATCTTTGTCAAAGCAATCCCTTTAAAGGGCAAGATTGGGGTTGACCTTCATCCACATGCCACATTTGTTGCTAATCAGCCACTGGACCCGGAAACTTTTGCTCAGATTGAAAGATATATATGAGTGTGTGTTTTACTGTAAATAGGCTGGGAAATGACATTCCAACAGACAACCAGCTCTCTTCCAGAACAATGCTCCACTTCACAACACGGAATCTCTTAGCCATCTGTCTCATCTCAAGACATTGGGAAGTGAATCACACGCAGCGTGTGTGGGTGTGTGAAGGGGAGCACATTTCGATCACTGAACGTCCATCTGTGTGTGTTTCAACTGACCAACCGAAATGTGATACAATGGCACCAGGTGAACGATTGTGGGAAGAAAAACAGGTGTGCAATCTCATATGGTATCACATGCCTTCACTTTTATGGCTGCACCCAGAACTGGTCAGCATGGACCCACCTGTTGGTGTGAGTGTTTTAGAGTGACCGCATGTAATCCAAGGAAGTACTATGAGCACAGAAAGCTGCTCTTAGCCGAGAAGTGTACGATCTGTAGGTTTGCAGCATTTCCTTCCACACTTTAGGGAGTTATTCATCGTCAAACCTGGAAATAATGCCTCAAACAGGACATTATTATACACTTATGGTCTTATTGCCAAAGAAACACTCTAATCAATCTTTCTTTTGTACTACACAGACAATAAAGCCTAGAGTGTTGCCATAATAGGCATATGCCCCACACATACAAATGTGACAGCTTGAAAATCACACACATTCATGTTGTGGGCAGATTGTACCAGGAAAAGACAACTCAAAGGAAAGACGGTAATAAAAGCCAACTACCCTGGAGCAGGAAGTGAGGAGTTGGCACTAGAAGATTATTTGGAGGATGAATCACTCAGGAGCAACAGAATCTGATCTGTAGTCTGACACAGAAGTAAGTGTTCATTCACATTATGAGCTTTGTTCCTGTAATTTTCCAAAGATTGTAAACAGTGAATAAATTATAATCAATGCTGAGCAAAAAAGGCTTTGCTAAAGCTTTGCTAAAACCAAAACAAAACAATGACCTAGTCAAGGTCCTAGCTTGGTTAGCTATTGTTGCCTTGACGTAAAAGAAAGGTTCACATTTGGCAACCAAGTCAATTACACAGATGTTAAAATGTCCAACTTTAATTTAGGTTTTGGTATGTATAGCTAGTTTCCCCATTAATGACAACTGTATACAACTCGGTTTTAAATTTTCAAACGCCATAAAGCTGTGAATAATTAAGTGAAAGCTACCATCTAGAATAGTCAACTGCCAGCAGGCCAGTCGGTCCGTTCTGTTCTTGGAGCATCCATCCATCCATCCATTTTCTTCCGCTTTATCCGGAGTCGGGTCATGGGGGCAGCAGCTCAAGCAAAGCCGCCCAGACCTCCCGATCCACACACACCTCCCCCAGCTCCTCCGGGGGAGCCCCAAAGTGTTCCCAAGCCAGCCGAGAGATGTAGTCAGGGGGCATCCGGAAAAGATGCCCGAGCCACCTCTTGGAGTTCTTGGAGCATTTTAATACAAATGTGTGTGATATGTTGTGGTTAATTATACTAGATAAAAAAAATGCACATCAAGATCCTCCACTGAGGTGCACATGCAGAAATACTAACTCAAATATAAAGAAAAAGTTTGTTTGAAAGATGAGGAAAGACAGGGCAGCAGATGAGCCGTTTTAGTGCCGACACCTGGTTTCAGATCAAGGAAATATGAATATTTTGTGACATTACAGAGAAACGTTATGCTGTGGCAACAGAACCAGATCTTTCTTAATATACAAATGCTAAACTTATTGTGTCCTTTTAATTAAGTAAATGATTTAAGAAATACTTTATCCTTACATTATAACTATTGACTCTTTAATAGAGTGTTCCAAGAAGGGAAATATGAATAACTATTGCAATCCCCATGAACAAATCCACTGTAAATCTATCTATTTTTAGTAAATTTATTACATTAAATAAATGATTTATGTAAAATTTCATCAGTAACATTAGCAAACCATTTTTGGAGGTTTCTTTGGTCATAGTATTTATGAAATATGAGTTGACAAAATATTTTATTATGATCTCAGGCAACAACATCTTGATTATAAGATTCTAAGTCACTCATCTTTCCTTCAAACATTTACTGGAAAAACACTGAAAAACATGTTCCAAGGTCCTTCTGAATCCTCTACATTTAATTCAGTTGCAGTTCATAGTTGGCAAATACTGTCACTGTGTAGCAGCGGTGATTTGGTATTCTATTAACATTATAGTTTTTATATAATGTCCTCGACAGTTGGCTTGGTGCTAGCTTTGTAAAACTTTTGATTGTCAAGGTGCTGACATTGCACCTAATGTAAACATGAGCTACGTGCCTCCATTGTGATCAGTGTGATTTATAATATGCTTAAAAAACAGATACTTGTGGTGGGTAAGGACCTAAGCAAAGGGAGGGCATTAAAACAGTGATTTACGATGGATGTAATCATTCACGTGTCTTCAAAACTCGCTAGCATCCCATAATGCAATGTTAACGAGCTAACGTTAACATGAAACCTTCATAGCGTAGCCTGATGCTAATTGGGTTGCACATAATGTGAAGCTAACGGGCTAACATTAGCCAGAAAACTTGCAAGGGTCACATAACATGAAGCTAACAGACTAATGCTATAACATGCTGAGTGCCTCCATTTTAAAGCAACAGGATTTATGATGTGCTTTAAATCCTCAGGGAATAAAAATTCTGACAGCACATCTTCAACTAATTTTACAAAAAATTTTAATATAGCTATTTGTAGTTTTAGAGTTTTTGCCAGACAGAGAAACATTATTTGGGCCTCAAAGAATTATAGTATAGATGTATATTTGTAAATGTTTGGCTCACTCATTTGTTTCAGCGAACTGTAGACTTGCTGACGGGCAAGATTTTTGACAAAATACAAAAGTGACTCCCATTTTAATAAATCTTGTTGAAATATAGCTTTTGAGCTGATGTGGCAGCGTGAAGTGCCCCACTGCTGTGCAGCTCCACAGTAAGTGAGCGAGTAATGGCTCCAGGATATTCACCGTCAAGGTCAAATTTGTTCTGTTCTCAAAGGCTGTCAGTTGTGTTAAGCACAAACACAGAGTGGAGGTGTATCACTCTGTCAGAAGATAACTTGTGGGCTGCAGAGATAGCAGTTGGTTGGTTGGGCTGTACATTGGTGAACTTCATTATCAAATGTAAATGAGGCTTAATATTTTGCAGTTTAAACATTTATTCAACCATTTTCAGTACCCGCTTACTCCAATTAAGGGTCACGGGGGATGGAGCCTAACACAACAGTCATAGGGCAAGAGGTGGGGTACACCCTGGACAGGATGCCAATTTATTATAAATAACTTTAAATATAAACCACAACCAACAAATGTATGTCACGCGGCCTTCATTCAGGTTGGCATCGCTAATGTTACATCACATAAAAGTTGCATAAAATGGGCTTCTTTTCCATTTTGGCACCAGCTAGCTACTGGGACAATAGATAGATAAACTTTATTGCTCTCACAGAGGAGAAATTCACATTACGTCAGCTCTTAAGAAAACACACAAGGTGGGTGCAAGTAGAGGAAAATGTTCATTGAACGGCGTGTGCAAGGATAAGTAATAATAATACTTGTGACAGTACAAGACATAAGAAATGAGGTAGAAATAGAAGAGATATATATATATATATATATATATATATATATATATATATAACTCTTACTCTGATTGAAATCAAATGGCAGCCGCTTGCTTAGGGTCTGTCTCTTGTAGTAACCAAGGGGTAATCAGGTCCCAGCAATGCTTGACAGCATTGTAAACAATGCTGACATAGCATCCTCTGCCTGACAGACAACCTAATGACCCCATTTCCAATTGCCAAAGTGTTTTTCTCGATTGTTTATTCAGTAAAATAAATGTTTTCATATCGGCAAAAAAATAATCCTGATACTGATATGTTTGCAAATGGATCAAAGGCTGATATTATAAATCAACCCATGTACTGGTTGTATTCTAGCTAATATCTTTGCAGAATGACAGTCCAAGTATTTAGGTTCCTAGGTACCTGTTTTACTGTATATTTGTCAGACTTGTCAGGCGATGTAATTCAAGGACTAGATGTCTTTAGAATTTGGTGTCTTTGGGAAGATCCTTGGGCATCACTGGAATGACTGTGTCAAATGAACTGTTGTTTACCATGACTTAGTTGAGAAATATCCCTTCTCTGAGGCACCTCAGAGAAGTGTTGAAGACCCCAATGGCTGGAAATGGCCAAGGGGATGCCCACATTAATTTTGAGAGGTGGAGATGGTTGGTTGTCATCTCAGAACCGAGGCATTATATAATGCGATTAATGTCATAAAATTCAGCGACAGCATATGCTCTAGGGATGGGGCCAATCCGATCCAGTATCGGTATCCAGTTCCGATACCAACGTGCAGAGTTTCTTATCCAGCAGCCATGTCTGTGTGTGTTTTCTGCTGAAATGCCTCCACAAGTGATTCCTTGCTGGCTGCTCTGCTAGCTGGATGCAAACTGTGGAAGGAATTTCCCGAATGGAGGCGTGTTACAATGACACATGGAGTAATGAGACACGCCTCTGTTCAGGAAATTACTTCCAGTTTGCAGCCAGCTAGCAGGTAAACATTAAGCAGCACTGTGGCTAACCAACTTTTCAATACTTGTCCCCTGTGTGGAAATATTTTACAGTAGAAACACCGCAAAGCAAGACAGCAACATGCAATGCTTGCAAAGCCATTGTAGCAAGAGGCGGGAGCTCCATCATGACCAACAGTACAGTGAACTGAATCAAAGAGCACCACATTAAAGAGCACAAGGATTTTTTAGCTGGGGGCAGAAAGATGAAAGGACCCGACACAAATAACATCTGGAGTCATTCCAAAAACAAGATAAACTTCCACCAGACAATGTGAAAGCTTAAAGGGATGACCAAGAAGTTGCTCATCTTCATTGTACTCTAAGACCAACCGTTATCAGTTTTAGAAAACGAAGGATGTCATAGTCTGATTGAACACTTGCAGCCAAGTGTCCACCATGGAACACTTGGCATCTCACATTTTATTTTGTTTATGCCATTTCAAACAAAAAAATAAAATTTTCTAAAATTATCTTCCTGAAACTCAAGCTGAAAGCAAATCTCTATAACTTGATATAAATTAATCAAAATTATAAAAGCCAAGATGATGGGTTGAATAAGTAATAGAACGCTTTGGTATACTAATCAGTTTTACTGCCAGTTTTCTTCAGACAAGTCAGGGGATGGATACATGAACATTTTGAAGTCACTGAATATGTCTTGAACTTTATTTACATCAATTATGAACAAATACAAACAGTATGGCACTCTATGGTAAACCTGTGCAGGGTGGAAAGTTCTCAAACACTGAGTGACTGTGCAAGAAGGAGAAGAGTGAGGAAAGCCACCAAGACACCCAAACAACCCAGAAGAAGTTATAGGCTTCAGTGGCTGTGACTGGAGAATTTGTGCATAGTGCATGTTTTGCATTTTAGCTAGCATCCCATTCATGTTTCATGTTTTGCACCAGTTACACAGCTTCATGATGAAGTGGTATAAAGGAGGATTTTCTTTCACCATAACATCAAATCTAGGCGTTCAGCTCAGATGTACCTTCTGGCAAATTGTAGCTGAATTTTCAGGTCTTTTTAAGAAAATTCTCCTCCATACCTCTCCTCCTCTATATATTGTATGGCTTTGCCTTACAATATAAAGCGCCTTGGGGCAACTGTTTGTTGTGATTTGGCGCTATATAAATAAAATTGATTTGATTTATACCACTTCATCATGAAGTTGAGTAGCTGGGGATACAAAATATCATAAAATCAATAACAAGAATAATAATAAAGCAAACAGAGATCTGGTATCGGAATAGTATCAGTATTGGGAGATATCCAAATTCAAGTATAGGGATCGGAAGTGAAAAAATGTGGATCAGTGCATCCCTAAGGGCCCCTTCACACATAATGTGAATGTGATCAGGAATCGTATGCAATACGTGTAAAATTATAGCTGCCTCCAACGCCTCGTACAGCTGTTGCTACAACTATTTGCGCATACCAGCGGCTGAAAGAGAGTGCCCTGTGAGACCCCATTGGATGCCTCTTGCAGCAGGTGTTGGCCAAATTCCAGGTGGCACACATGCACATCTAACACTGCTCACTTGGCACTTGGCCATTCGCACTGTTAGCGCGAAAACAGTGAGCAGACAATCACTTTCGAGCTGGATGTGAAATTTGTCTAAGTGCCCCCATGACTCAACTTGAGTACTAGGCCACTTTTCTTTTTCCTCGCACCACTTCAGTCAATTTCAAATCAAATCAAATTCAAATCAAATTTATTAATTTATATAGCACCAATTCACAATGAAATCGTCTCAAGGTGCTTCACACAACATAATAAAAACAGAAAAAACTGAATTAAAAATTTAAAAACACAATAAAAAGACAAAACCATAAAAGAAAACAAGAATAAAAACACATCATAACACTTACGATAAAACAAGGAAAACAAATGACTCTTTAAACGTGATTTAAGTCTCCACAGTATCCGACTACCATATGTGTGCTGGGAGATCGTTCCACAGAGCTGGGGCACGGTAGGAGAAAGCTCTGTGACCGGCAGACTTTTTATTCACCCTGGGAACACATAAAAGTCCTGCACCCTGAGAATGCAGGGCCCGAGCTGGTACATAGGGACTTACCAGGTCAGCCAGCCAGAGAGGTGCAAGTCCATGAACAATCTTATAAACTAATAACAGTACCTTAAAATCCGATCTTGCAGCGACTGGGAGACAGTGCAGCGACGCCAAAACGGGTGTAATGTGGTCGAATTTTCTGCTTTGTGTCAAAAGTCTGGCAGCAGCATTTTGAACCAGTTGAAGACCCCTAATCCTGGACTGCGGTAAATCAGAAAATACAACATTACAATAGTCCAATCTAGAGGAGAAAAATGCATGAATCAAAGTCTCAGCATCAGCCATAGACAGGATGGGACGAATCTTCGCTATATTTCGCAAAAATTACCCCAAGATTCCTCACTTTATCCGTATGATGTATAACACACAAACCTAAGCTAAGCACTAGCTGATCAAATTGATGCTGATACCTCGCTGGACCAAGAATCATCACTTCAGTCTTATCAGAATTTAAAAGTAGGAAGTTACTAGACATCCAACTTTTTACTGATACAAGGCAATCTTCCAAAGATTTTATGTGAATGAGATTACCAGCAGTTATCGGCATGTACAATTGGGTGTCATCAGCATGGCAATGAAATGTTTCTGTGTAGGCTCTCAGTTGTCCAGGTGGTTTCCATAGTAGAGAAGCTTGAATCTTCGACTGGACTGGGTTGCTTGACGCGAGGACGTTTCGCTTCAAATCGCAGAAGCTTCCTCTGCTAAAATTCTTCCTCTGGTGGTCTGACTTCTGTCTTAACTCTTGTAGAGAAGAATAAAGAAGAAGTCACAAAAGCTGGAGTTTTAAACCTAACCAGACCCCTCCTACCGAGAGGCAGACTGCTATAGCCTGGTGACTAAACAATAGCTCTAACCCCATTGCACAGCCATGAATCTACCTGTAGTAATTCCCCCTAAACAGGAAATACGTGGTGTTAAGACAGATCTCCAAGAGCTGGCAGATGTGGTCTGGTGTGAGTTTGGTCCTTTCAAGTAGAGACACATCCTCCAGCAGTCTCTGCCTCACAGCTGAGACAGCCTCAGCGGTGGAGATGCAGGTGAACAACGAAGTCACATCAAAAGACACAATTGTTTCATCTGCCTCCAGCTGCAGGTCCTTGATCTTGTTCACAAAATCTTGTGTGTTCTCCACATGGTGTTCTGAGTTACCCACTAGAGGAGCCAAAATGCACTTGAGGTGCTTGGCCACATTGTACGTGATGGAATCTGTGCTACATACAATAGGCCTGAGTGGCACGTCCTGTTTGTGGATTTTGGGCAGTCCATAGATGCACGGAGTGGCGTCCCCAGGATACAGTCTGTAGTATGTCTGCCTTTCCTGTTTGGGGGGAATTACTACAGGCAGATTCATGGCTGTGCAATGGGGACTCCGGTATCCCCCATTGTGGCCAATCTGTACATGGAGCGAGTGGAGAAGACAGCCTTGACGTCTTTCACGGGCATCTCTCCCAGTCACTGGTTCAGATATGTTGATGACACATGGGTTAAAATCAAGCAACAGGAAGTTGAGGACTTTACAAAACACATCAACTCGGTGGACGCCAATATCAAGTTCACACGTGAGGATGCCAGAAACAACCATTTAGCCTTCTTGGACTGTGATGTTACGATTGGAGAGAACAGGCAGGTCCAGACAGGGGTTTACAGAAAACCAACTCACACTGACCAATATCTGCTCTTTGGCTCAAACCACCCCCTTGAACACAAGCTCAGGGTGATCAGGACGCTTCAACACAGAGCCCTACAGGTGCCCACAACTGCAGAGGGAAGGGCTAAAGAACAACAACTTGTCCGGAAAGCCCTCACAGTATGTGGGTACCCACGATGGTCCCTGGACAAAGTGCAGAAGTCCCAGAGAACAAAGAGACCAGATAGACAGGAGACGGAGACAAGAAGAAGAGGAGTGTCTCCCTTATTTAGCAGGAGTAGGGGAAAAACTACAGAGGATCTTCAGACAGCACAAAATCCCAGTTTACTTTAAACCAGTTAACACCTTGAGACAGAAATTAGTTCACCCTAAGGACAGGATCCCTAGTTACAAACAGAGCAATGTAGTGTATTCTATCAGATGTCAGGAAAACTGTAACGAACACTACATAGGTGAGACTAAGCAACCTTTACACAAAGGCTATACCAGCACCAGCAGAGAGGGCGCCAGTGGACCTCAGTCTGCAGTTCATCTCCACCTTAAAGACACTAACCACACGTTTGAGGACAAGGAAGTTAAAATATTAGCCAGAGAGAAGAAATGGTTTGAGAGAGGGGTCAAGGAGGCATTCTTTGTGAAACGTTTGAAACCTAACCTTAACCGGGGAGGGGGTCTGAGACACGCTTTATCCCCTGTTTACAATGGGGTACTCAGGTCAAAGCAGTTTCAATCTTTTGTTCATGGTAATGAGTCATTCACGTCATCAGCAGAGTCGTCAAGGGAGCCATCAGGAGAGGGACAGCTGCCCTGTCATTAGGAGGGTGTTAACTAGAGCACAATAGGTGCTAATTAGAGCTATTGTTTAGTCACCAGCCTATAGCGGTCTGCCTCTCGGTAGGAGGGGTCTGGTTAGGTTTAAAACTCCAGCTTTTGTGACTTCTTGATTATTCTTCTCTTTGATTATTCTTCTCTACAAGAGTCAAGACAGAAGTCAGACCACGAGAGCAAGAATTTTAGCTGTGGAAGCTTCTGCGATTTGAAGCGAAACGTCCTCACGTCAAGCAATCCAGTCCAGTCGAAGATTCAAGCTTCTCTACCATAGCAATGAAAGGCAATCCCAAAACGCAGCAGTATATTCTCAAGGGGTGCTACATAAAGGGAAAAAAGCAGGGGGCCTAAAACGGATCCCTGCGGAACCCCAAACTCCATATCCATAAGATCAGAAGACATGCCATTGCACAACACACAGTAAGAACGACTGGACAGGTATAACGTCAACCATGCAAGGGCAGTTCCCATAACCCAAATTGATTCTTCAGTCTGTCGAGTAAAATATGTTGATCCACAGTATCAAACACAGCACTAAGATCCAACAGCACCAAGACTGTAGTGGTATCCAAGTCCACTGCTCGCAAAAGGTCATTCACAACTTTAGTAAGTGCTGTCTCTGTGGAGTGATATTTTCTAAAAGCAGACTGCAATGGCTCAAAAAGATTATTCTCATTGAGGTAGTCCATGAGCTGTCAAGAAACCACTTTTTCCAGGATTTTAGAACAAAATGACAGATTTGATATCGGTCTATAATTTTTCAATACACTAGGGTCGAGATTGGATTTCTTAAGCAATGGTTTAATCACTGCAGACTTGAAACATTTAGGAACAAATCCAGAAGTTAATGAGAGATTTATCATTTCCAGCACAGTCGGCCTAAGAATGTGCCACAGGTCCTTAAACAGTTTTGTTGGTATGGGATCAAATAAGCAGGTTGTGCTTTTTGTAGACGTCATGAGCTTCATCAGCGCACCTAGTGAGATACCATCAACATCTGTAAAACTGGGTAACACCTTAGTGGGACCATCCACCTCCATAGCAGTATGCGGTGGTTGGACCAAGGCTTGCTGAGATATGCTCAACCTAATATCCTCAATTTTCTTCTCGAAATCGTCCAAGAGGTCCTGTGCTGAAAAGGGAGAGTGAATAAATAACAGGTAACAACAATTTGTAACCTGTTATCCATCCAGGAGCGTGACACATGATATGACAGTCCTGGAGCACATTTCCAAATCTTCCCTTCTGTGTTATTGTCAGTTTTATTGTCCTAACTATCTACAAAAGCAGCAGTGCAGACAGGTTTATTATGCCTATTTTGAAGAACGGAAATATTCTCAGACAGGGGTCTATTCAGCTCACCGAGCTGAGGGTAGACAATTAGCACCCCTGGGATCACAGCAATTCATTATCTAAGACATTATTTTGTCAGCTGAGGCGTCCACCGTCACACCCCGCCTCTCTCCGAGTTAGCACAGGTGCTTATTGTTGGATATAAACCTTTATTAGCTGGGGTGGCTATCAATTGTGCTAACATTGCTTTCCTCCTGTTTCTTTTATATCCCCTTTAATATTGTTCTGTTGAAGAAACAGCTCAGCAGGCTAAAGTCCACGCATGTCTTATCTACCAGTGTCAAGCTATGTGCTGTGCAAGGGGTTCTTGTGCTCTCGGCACTTGATAAAAGAGCAACAGAGAAAAGAGAAGTGACGCAAACCCAAAATTAAAAAGGTTCACACAGCAATAAAGGAGAAATAGTGCAGCAGCTAAGAGAATATTTACAGTGGAATCCTGGTGATACAAGCATCAAATTCGGCACAAATACTCCTTAGACATTACTCTTTTGAAATAACTGATTAGCCACCTGAATTTTCAGTAGGCAGCCAGGTTGGGGTCAATTGAAGAATTACACAGGGGTCAAAATTAAAAGATGCTCCAATGATATTGAAAACTACACCACGTTATTCACTTGATCATAACGATTCCAAAAAGGTATAATTTGGACTATCTGTGACTGAAAGTTATGGAGTTATGGGGTAAAAACAGCAAAAATGGTGACAAAGGTCATCAAGGTTTGTACAGGGGTCAAAAGTTAAAGTTGCTCCAATCTTGGTACAAGTCCAATTCCAATGAAGTTGGGACATTGTGTGAAATGTAAATAAAAACAGAATACAATGATTTGCAAATCCTCTTCAACCTATATTCAATTGCATACACCACAAAGACAAGATACTTAATGTTCAAACTGATAAACTTGATTGTTTTTGTGCAAATATTTGCTCATTTTGAAATGGATGCCTGCAAAGTAAAGGTCAAACAAGTTCAACATACATTGGATTCTATGACATGTGACATATGTGACCCCGTAACATGATAACTAAGCATGATACATGGGGCAAACTATTCCTTTTTAAAATGCAATTAACTTTCATTAACATTCAGTCACAGATAGCCCAATCTATACCTTTTGGAACCGTTATGATCTAGTGAATAATGTGATATAGTTTTCAATATGATTAGAGCATCTTTTCATTTTGACCCCTGTGTGGTTCTTTAATTGACCCCTACCTGGCCGCCTATTGAAAATTCAGGTGAATATTCATTTTTTTCAAAAGATTAATGTCTAAGGAGTATTTGTGCCAAATTTGATGCTTATATCACCATTTGCAGGATTGTTTCAGTTATCTGTTGCACTAAGAGTAATGAGAAAGAGTGAAGACGTAAAAGGAAGAGTAGCACTGTGATGAAGAGATACGAGGGACAGAGTGAGAGGAGGAAAGTAGATTTATAATGATGAAGATAAATGATAAACTATGAGGACAGATGACCTTCATTGACAGTGTGGATGGACATTACAAGAATATTCAAGAGAAAAATATATTAGTTTCCTGCCTAAGAAAGTATTTAATGTCATATTTCACAAACCGGGCTTAAAAAGTGTAACATGGTCAAAATGGTCATTTTTTTCAAAATTCATTATGTAAAGTATCTCTTTCAAATGTAACCTTCTGGATTTAATTATTCCATTTAGTTTTAGAGAAAAAAGCCAATTTGTGTGACATAAATAAATGGAAAATGTATTGGAATTCAAAACAGTTTGTCGATTTTCTCAGAATTGACCTTTTATTCCAAAAAATAGCATTATACAGTCAATTTTCATGCAAAATCTATGGAACTGGTGTCAAAATGTTCTGAAGAACCCATTCTTTCATAATATACCATATTTAAAGATATCTGGGCAAAAAACGACTATGAATTATTGAATTAATTATTGAATCACCACCACCAAGCCCACCCCTGACAAAATTATTTCAACAGACCAGTTCCTTTATTTATGTTCAGATGTTATGAAATCACTGGACTGTGCACCATGCACGGCTCCCCGGGGACGAATCTTGATGTCATTAGTCCAAAGGACTACTAAAATAAATCAAGCATCAATAATTTCTTTATTGATGTAAAAATTAACAAGGTAGATGGGTCCTATCTTGATGCAGTATATACATACAAGTGCATTTAGGATGTGTTCAACCACATTTTGCTACTTATGCTGTATAATATGGTAATAAAGTTGGTTGTATTTAGTCAATTTAGAGGCTCTCAACCTTTTTTCATTGAAGCTCCCCCAACTCATTCGTAACGCCAATGGTCACAGGTGGGACGGAGTGGTGGTGGTGGGGTTTCAGATCCCAGGTTATGAACCAGCGTCTTCATTAGTCATAGGCATGTTTTGAGCACAACACATATGGGGCTATTCCACAGAGTGTTCCTTCATAGCAAATCAAGGCACATTTTCAAGCATCATAGTAACTTCTTGATCCATCCAGCCATCATCAGCACCAGATTTGAAATGGGGATTTTTGAAGTCTTCAAAAAGTTCATCACGATTCTCAGAATCATTGATAGGATGCGGTAACTTCTGGGTATTCGCAGTGTTACGGCTTCAATGTTTAACCTTCTTTAAACTGTGGGCGTTCATCATGACTAGGGATTGAAACTTATTTGATCGTGTTCCATCAGGGTCTGGATGAGGGGGCAGCTCCTTTCATTTTCAGGCTGGCTGCCAAGTCTGCACTTTATAAACTAGCCTGTAAGGAGGCAAGCAGGATTAAGCCCTTTCATCCCGTTTTGCACTTTTTGGACTATTCACGAATATAGTAGAATGGTGCCCTGTGGAATAACCCTGTAAGGTGGTGAAGTAAGAAATGAGACGCTGTCTGGATCTATGAACAGTGGGAATGACAAATTGGTTTAATTCTGTGCCATAGGTTGCACTCTTATTATCTGCTGTATAAATAACAACGTGAACATGAACACACCTAAAATGTGTATATATATATATATATATATATATATATATTCAACAAAAATATAAACGCAACACTTTTGGTTTTGCTCCCATTTTGTATGAGATGAACTCAAAGATCTAAAACTTTTTCCACATACACAATATCACCATTTCCCTCAAATATTGTTCACAAACCGGTCTACGTCTGTGATAGTGACCACTTCTCCTTTGCTGAGATAATCCATCCCACCTCACAGGTGTGCTATATCAAGATGCTGATTAGACACTATGATTAGTGCACAGGTGTGCCTTAGACTCCCCACAATAAAAGGCCACTCTGAAAGGTGCAGTTTTGTTTATTGGGGGGGATACCAGTCAGTATCTGGTGTGACCACCATTTGCCTCATGCAGTGCAACACATCTCCTTCACATAGAGTTGATCAGGTTGTCAATTGTGGCCTGTGGAATGTTGGTCCACTCCTCTTCAATGGCTGTGCGAAGTTGCTGGATATTGGCAGGAACTGGTACACGCTGTCGTATACGCTGGTCCAGAGCATCCCAAACATGCTCAATGGGTGACATGTCCGGTGAGTATGCCGGCCATGCAAGAACTGGGACATTTTCAGCTTCCAAGAATTGTGTACAGATCCTTGCACATGGGGCCGTGCATTATCCTGCTGCAACATGAGGTGATGTTCTTGGATGTATGGCACAACAATGGGCCTCAGGATCTCGTCACGGTATCTCTGTGCATTCAAAATGCCATCAATAAAATGCACCTGTGTTCTTTGTCCATAACAGATGCCTACCCATACCATAACCCCACCGCCACCATGGGCCACTCAATCCACAACATTGACATCAGAAAACCGCTCACCCACACGACGCCACACACGCTGTCTACCATCTGCCCTGAACAGTGTGAACCGGGATTCATCCATGAAGAGAACACCTCTCCAACGTGCCAAACGCTAGCGAATGTGAGCATTTGCCCACTCAAGTCGGTTACGACGACGAACTGGAGTCAGGTCGAGACCCCGATGAGGACGACGTGCATGCAGATGAGCTTCCCTGAGACGGTTTCTGACAGTTTGTACAGAAATTCTTTGGTTATGCAAACCGATTGTTTCAGCAGCTGTCCGAGTGGCTGGTCTCAGACGATCTTGGAGGTGAACATGCTAGATGTGGAGGTCCTGGGCTGGTGTGGTTACACGTGGTCTGCGGTTGTGATGCTGGTTGGATGTACTGCCAAATTCTCTGAAATGCCTTTGGAGATGGCTTATGGTAGAGAAATGAACATTCAATACACAAGCAACAGCTCTGGTTGACATTCCTGCTGTCAGCATGCCAATTGCACGCTCCCTCAAATCTTGCGACATCTGTGGCATTGTGCTGGGTGATAAAACTGCACCTTTCAGAGTGGCCTTTTATTGTGGGCAGTCTAAGACACACCTGTGCACTAATCATGGTGTCTAATCAGCAGCTTGATATGGCACACCTGTGAGGTGGGATGGATTATCTCAGCAAAGGAGAAGTGCTCACTATCACAGATTTAGACTGGTTTGTGAACAATATATATATATATATATATATATATATATATATATATATATATATATATATATATATATATATATATATATATATATACACACACACAGTGTTGCCACAGTTACTTTGAAAAAGTAATCCAATTACTGATTACTCCTTGAAAAAGTAACTTAGTTACTTTACTGATTACACAATTGTAAAAGTAACTAAGTTAGATTACTAGTTACTTTTTTAGTTACTTTCCCCAGCTGCCGACAACAACCCTCTGCCACCTCAACATGACAATGATACCTGTTTTGCCAAAATTTACTTTATAGTCACCCTTTCTTGACTTCAATGAAAATAAATACTTGTTTTATAAAAAGTAAACTAAAGACCTCTTTCTTGACCTCATATTTAACTGCTGACAGCACTGTAACAGTAAAACTTGCAATTTTGAACCAACATTGTTTATAAATCTAACTATTAAATTCATTCTAGCATTTTTCTAACATTTAAATTCTCTCTAAATATTTTACTTGTCGAAATTATTATTATTTTAAGTAGTATTAGTAGTTGTAGTAAAAAAAGGCTTCAAAACTGGACCTTTAATCCAGGGGTGTTGTGGGGGGGGGCACATCCCTCCCCCACGCCCCCATTCCATCTTGATTCGCCCCTGCTTTGGCGTTTGAGCACAAAGAATGGATAACATTTATTTATGCAGAAAACAGGACCAGATTTACAGGTAAGAAGGTTTTATTGCGTTTTCACATCATGTGGTCCTCAGAAAGAGAGAGTTTAGGTGCATTTGAGTGGAAAATAGTGTTAGTTGTTGACGTGTCACGGAGGATCAGCTGTTTTTAACGAGACGATACAGAGCGGCTCAGCTCACAATTCTAAATAAAGGAGAAAAACAAAGCGTAAAAATGTCTTTGTAAAGCTCAGTGCAGGTGTGCTGATCACCGTGCTTTAAGAGGTGAGGACGAGTCAAGCAGCTGCAAAAAACCGTGGATGAAAAGCTCACAGCTCGCTTAAAGTGGGCAGTTCAGTCGAACCCCGACCTCCTGCCCATGGACCAAGTTTAATGCTGCTGTCGACCCACAATGCAAAAATAATAGTAACGCACAGTGACTTGGAGAAGTAACTTTAATCTGATTACTCATTTGGAAAGATTAACGCATTAGATTACTCGTTACTAAAAAAAAGTGGTTAGATTAGAGTAACGCGTTACTGGCATCACTGTATATATATATATATATACATATATACACACACACACACACACACACACACCTGTACTCATCATGCTCGTGTGTGCTAAACATCACTGATGCACAGCAGAGGGAGACACTTTTCTGTCACTTCTTTCCTCTTACAAAGCACTTCCCTTGTATTTTCTGCTGCACATTATTCATTTTTAGCACACACAAGCACCATGAGTACCAGTTATGTGCATACCTGTATACACACACACACACACACATATATATTATTATTTGTCATAAATAGGGATGGGTATAAGATTTTATCGATATCGACACCATTATCAATTCCGCTTATCGAGCCGATTCGTTATCAATTCCCTTATCGATACCTCTTATCAATTTTCTGTATACAAGTAGGCTTTACAGGTTTTCTATGTCAACAGCATTTTATTGAGTCTTGTTGTTAATAAGTATGAAATTGGTCAATCGATCCTTGATCTCTGGACATAAATAGAAATAAACCAGGGCTGTGAAATGAAAATTGTGAAATGCGAGGAAAATTTGCAGTGGGTGTGTGTGTGGGGGGGGGGGGGGGGGGGGGGGGGTCTAGGGCCCTGTGGAGCCCCAGAATTAAATTTTTATCTAACCATACTTTTTCAGCATCTCCTGGAAGAACAAATCTCAAAATTAGTGGATATTTAAATGATCCTATATTCAACCTTTTACTTGACCTGTCAATGATGATGTTGAAATAACAGAATATGACGTGGAAGTAGGACCTGGAAGGATTTTCCTTTTAACTGTAAACCAAATTATGTATCAACTCAGAACAATTAAACTACATGAAATTTATGAAGACTGAAAAGACTGTTACAGCATTTCAAAAACCACAGCTAAAGCTTGTAGAATATTGGAAAATCATGGTAAAATATCAATAACATACCCTTATAGTAAAAAGTCAACTGTTACAGCATTTCAAAAAACCACAGCTAAAGCTTGTAGAATATTTGGAAAATCATGGTAAAATATCAATAACTACCTTATAGTAAAAAGTCACTTATATTCTTGTGTAAATTCATGCAGCCTAAATCATTCAAAGCCACAATGTCTTTTTTACCAATGAAAGAAAGTCGAGATTAGTGAAAAAAGGCACATAATCTTGTCTAAAATCCTGTTTGAACAGCAGGAATCTTTATTTTCCAGGGAGAGAAAAATTCTTACCGTGTTTCCTGAGAGGGCGCAGTTCACTTTTTCCCGTTTCTTTTATCTTCAGGTGTGTTGATGAAGCCAGCGCCGATTCCACGGATTCTTGTCCTTTTTTTAAACAGTCTTTCTCGCCATCTTCTCTCTGTGCAACGTCGCTCCGTGACACAGACATGCTGCACAAATCTTTAAAAACTTGAAAGCTCTAAAAGTTTGGGATGTCCACATGCTAAGTTTAGCTTAGCGTCGCACAAGAGCCACACAGTGTCGCCGCATCAACCAACAGTCCTGCTTTACGACAACTGTCGTACAGTTTGCTGTGAGTGGCATTTTTCCTCAGCGAAACTCCGCGGATTCGAGGAAACTGATTTGTATCTTGTAACACACAGATCAGTGTACGCGGACTTATAAAACTTACATGATGTCGTAAAAAAGAGAATGCTTTGTGATCAGCATTTTAAAACCTCAGTGATGTTCACAATTAAAGAGTACATCACTAACACCCCACCTCCCTCCCCATGATGAAATCCGCGGAATCCCGCGGATCCGCGGCGTTTTCACAGCCCTGATAAACAAAATCTGTAGTTTTTGTCAAAAGCATATCAGACATCAGACATTAATGGCATGAATGTCTCTCCATATGTCTGAGCTGAACTCAGACTGCTCTCTGGAGTAGCCTTGGGCTACTGCACGTTAGTGCAGGATGTCTCATTTTGGGAGGAAAAAAACATTTTGATTGATTGCAGTTTATTGTTTGTATTACAACGTTTGGAAAGAGGTGTCATTTGGTTTAAACGCCGATTCGTTTTGAAGTTATGAATTCTGAGCGATGCAGTGTTTGGAGCAATGGAACGGAGGACAATTCTCGTTTCTTTCTCGCAACAAGACAGGAGTCCCAGTTAGTCACTTTAATCCACACAAAAGTGACTCACAATTGACATATTTAATGGCTTTTGAGAGGGATTAAGAAGCGGAGTTGCCGCTTCTGAAGAGGAGCGAAGCAATGAACCAATGAAGCAGCGGACCTGAAGCACTGCTTTGTTGATTCAAAGCAGAGCCGCGCTGCAGAAATGACTGATCACAGAGCCGCTGCAGGGTCTGTAATCAACATAGAGAAATGATCATTTTCCGGACAAACACCCTCAAAACAACGACTGCTCTGAAGGAGCGATAAGGGAATCATTAAGCAAAAACGCTATCGATGTCGGTGGATATAATCATTTCTTAACGATACCCGAAAAGAACCGGTTCTCGATACCCAACCTTAGTCATAAAGAGGAAACCAAATGACTCCTCATTTTCACAAAAACAACCTGTCAGATTTAACGTCACCCTGAACAAATATGGACATCTTCTGGCACATGTTGATTCCTGTGTGAACAGAATGACATGTCACAGCAGTGAGTTCTCACTGCTACACTTAAGCTTGAAATGGTTTCAGCTGCCTGGAATCTGGGCTGCATCTCGATGTGCTGTACTTCATTCAGCCTCCCCACAACCAGTGTTTTTTTAACCTCAGGAGCAACCCCATCCCAGATTCCTCTTGCTGTCTCCTCAGTAATTAATTACCATGTGTTAATTACAGCAAGAACACCTGAGCACCCCCCCGCCAGAGCAAAGGCTTAATCAAACACCAGCAACAGTCATTAGCTTCATTATTAAGTCTTGAGGAGCCAAATGCCACTGGGGACCCGTGGGAACTGCTAGCATTTGGGGCGTGTGTTTGGAAATGTGAAGCCTCATAACACAGGTACCTCTTTGAACGTGTTATGAGGCGAAGGTGGCCTGGGGACGCCCAAATGGCATTTTAGTAGATGGAATTTCTTTTCTTCCCAAAGATATTAACAATTTGCACCTACTGCAGTGTTGCATAGCAGCTTTTATATCCATTCAGCTACAGAGGCTCTTTCAGATGTTTGACAATGTTTCAATTGTTTGTGTATTACATTGTTTCACACAACACAGCATATTTACCAAGCAGGCGGCAGCCGCATGCATACTGGCACATTCCTTCAGTCATGGCATCAGCGGTACCTTCACTTTGTAATGCAGGTGCATTAGTGCAGCAGCTAAGAGAATATTTAGAGCAGAATCCTGCAAATGGTGATACAAGCATGAAATTCGGCACAAACACTCCTTAGACAATACTCTTTTGAAATAACGGATTATCCACCTGAATTTCCAATAGGCAACCAGGTAGGGGTCAACTGAAGAATTACACAGGGGTCAAAATTAAAAGATGCTCTAATCATATTGAAAACTATATCACATTATTCGATTGATCATAACAATTCCCAAAAGGTATAGTTTGGTCCCACAGGTCCCACAGTTGACAGTGCATATCAGAGCACAAACCAAGCATGAAGTCAAAGGAATTGTCTGTAGACCTCCAAGACAGGTTTGTCTTGAGGCACAAATCTGGGGAAGAGTACAGAAACATTTCTGCTGCTTTGAAGGTCCCAATGAGCACAGGGGTCTCCATCATCTGTAAATGGAAGAACTTTGGATCTGCCAGAACTCTTACTAGAGCTGGCCACTCATCTTAACTTGGCGATCTGGGGAGAAGGGCCTTAGTCAGGGAGGTGACCAAGAACCTGATGGTCACTCTTTCAGAGAGCTCCAGCATTCCTCTGTAGAGAGAGAAGAACCTTCCAGGAGGACAGCCATCTCTGCAGCAATCCACCAATCAGGCCTGTATGGTAGAGTGGGCAGATGGAAGCCACTCCTTAGTAAAAGGCACATGGCAGCTCGTCTGGAGTTTGCCAAAGGCACCTGAAGGACTCTCAGACCAAATTCTTTAGTCTGAAAAGACAAAGATTGAACTCTTTGGTCGTGAATGGCAGGCATCACGTTTGGAGGAAACCCAGGCACACATCCCTACAGTGAGCATGGTGGTGGTAGCATCATACTGTGGGATGTTTTTCAATAGCAGGAACTGGGAGACTAGTCAGGATTGAGGGAAAGATGAATCCAGAGGACAGAGACATCCTGGATGAAAACCTGCTCCAGAGCGCTTTTGATCTCACACTGGGGCGACGGTTCATCTTTCAGCAGGACAATGACCCTAAGCACAAAGCCAAGATATCAAAGGACAACTCTGTGAATGTCCTTGAGTGGTCCAGCCAGAGCCCAGACCTGAATCTGATTGAACATCTCTGGAGAGATCTGAAAATGGTTGTGCACCAACCACCCCCAACCCAACCTGATGGAGCTGGAGAGATGCTACAAAGAGGAATGGACAAAACTGCCCAAGGATAGGTGCACCAAGCTTGTGGCATCATATTCAAGAAGACTTGAAGCCTTTAATTGCTGCCAAAGCTGCATCCAAAAAGTTTTAAGCTAAGGGTGTGAATACAGGTGAACCTCATTAACTCGTAGGAGTTAGGGTCAACAAAATCAGATGGTGAATTAATAAGGTTGACCAAAAAAACAAACTTAAAATCACCTTACCTTGCCATATTGCAATAGTTTTGAACATTTGAAGCATAATTCCTTCCTGGATTGTGATGAGTTCTTCATCTAGAGTGGGTTTGGGATCTTCTTCCTCCTCAGGTTGCTGCACTTCAGAGATGAGGGCTTTGTCAGTGGGGATGATTCCGGACAATTCAAAGTTTTTCATTTAAGGATCTGGATGTGACCTTCTTTTTAAGATCCTTCTCGCAGATTCATGTTGGGCTGGAAATTGTACTCACAGTTGCCGCTTCCAAAGACTGTAAAACTTGATGGAAATGTTGACTTTTATACAGTGGTTTTTGCTGATACCTAAACTGATAGAAGCATTCTTTCATGTGAAATAGTTGTGCAAGCAAAAATGTGCATTCTGATTGATTAATTAAAATTGTGGTGCATAATGTTTTTAAGGGTTTTTTTTTTTCATTTAAAGAAAGTGAAAATAAACTTCTTGGATCTACCACCTTAAATCGATCGACTCCAAAAGTTAATGGCTTCTTTCTTGGACCATAGCCACCATTCCATTAAGTTTCAAGACAAAATGGTTCAGTGCAGTTTGCGTAATCCAGCAAAAAAAAAAAAAAAAAAAAAAAAATCAATCAAACAAACAAAGAAACAGATGCGAGTGAAAACATTACTTCCTTGACAGAAAAAATTATTACACTTGTGCATAATAGTGACTATAAAAAATGGGAACTAGAATAGCGATGAACACCCTGTCCACCAACTTTGGATTTTATGGCAACTCCAGAAATATATAAATAGTACGAATAAATACTAATTACGAAATAATTGAGGTTATAATTTTCTATGACCATAACAAAACACTCGCATGAAAGGAGAGCGAAGCTACAGGCGAGGAATGATGACACTCCTGAGAGTTGTAGGTTGGCGTTTGAGAAGGAAAGAATACCCAACAGACAAAAGAAAACAGCTTCCACCCATATAAGTAGCAAGTGGTGAGGAAACAATGAAGAGACTGAACATGTGCCATTTTGGCAGCCTCCAGTTTTTGCCCTGCAGGTGGTTCGATATAAACGGTGCGGAGACTTTGCAAAACATGGCATTACACAACATGTAATTGTGACAGTTTTAGCCACAGAAAAAAATCCTATTCTACAGAAATAACCACTGAATGTGTCAACTCAGACTGAATTCAACAATGAATAAAGGCTCTTTAGCATTTTCCATGTCATGCCACAGGCGCTATCATCGCAGCTTAGCGCAGGTATAATTACCAATGACCCTCAAGGTCACTCATACTAATTACAGGTGCTATTGGACAAGTAGACCAGTTTCCCCCTCAACAGAAAGCCATTGTTTAAAGGGCAGTTTGTCATTGGGGTTATGTGTGGAAATTTGGATGATATACCCATTAGAGACAAGATCAGTGTGTTCATAGTATGTTGGCAAAAAACAACAGAGTAGTTAATACGTATCCCAGAGTTACTGTTGACAAAAGTTCTACTACATAGATTTAATTAGCTGAGATGGAAACTGGACACTTGTCTTTGGTGTATTATTATAGACGTAGTAACCATAGTAGGGCTGAAACGATAAGTCGAGTAACTCAAATAATTTGATTACAAAAAAATGTTTGAGGAAAATTCTGTGCCTCAAAGCTTCATTTAACGTTGTAGTACATATGCCAGGCCTGTGTGTGGTGCTGTAACATCCCCAGAAAAAAAACTGAAGAAGACTAGAGCATGCGCATAAACCGTGTAATTGCTCAGACTCACATAGAGTCTTTCGCTTTTTAATTTTCACTTTTTGGGCAACACACAACGCTTCACAAACACTGTAACTTAAATAAAATAATAATAATAATAAATAAAACTGACTGCGAGGTTTGCATGTTCAACCTCTAGCTGAAATGCATCTACTGAATTGCAGAGAAAGAGGGATTAAAAAAAAATTCACACAGCGACCAAGTCCAACAACCTTTAAAAAAAATTCTCAAAAATGGTTAAATTTTACAAGTTGGGGAAAAAACTAAATAAAACAGAAACCACATCCCATCGCCATTTCAGCAAAATGTCAACACTGGTGCAGTGATATTGTGGCATTGCTTAGGGATACCCCTGGACTATTGATGTTGTTTAAAAACGCAGAAGTACTTTTATCCGATTACTCAATTAATCGCCAGAATAATCAATAGAATACTCGATTACTAACATAATCAATAGCTGTGGCGCTAAATCATAGCTTTTGAGAAATGACAAATTTGCCCATTAAGCAGTGTAGCCATTCTTGTTGCAGTGTTTGGAGAGTTATACTTGTATTAATTATACCTACTAATGGTAAGCCTAATGCCTAACTTAATGCTAGGCTAGAATAAGCCCAATGTGTAAACCATACTTCAACCATATCTCAAAATGTGGCATGTTAATTTCAAAGAATTTTAGGCGCAATATAGTTCCTGTGTCCTATATAGGCCCTAAGACTTACTGGTGTCAGGATTATGTGACATACGTGGATTATCCCTGGATTTAGCAGCATGAAACACATGATATTCTACGATTCCTGTACAATGAGACAATAGTCCATCACATGCTGTTTCCCCAGCAAAGGCCGGTACCAGTTTAAAGCTGGATGTACAGGGACACTGCATCCAACCACACCGACAGGCACCATGACTGGTAATCAAACCCAGGTCTGCCTACTAACAAGCCAACTATTTATCTCACTTAAAGATCTGCTGTATAGGAACTATGAAGCAATACATATATGGGCCCTGAGGCCTGTTGGCGCCTGTGCTCAACTCTGGACTCCACAGCATGAAGCAGATAACTCCCCCTTAGACAGGACACCAGTCCAAGTCGGGTTACTTCCCCAAACAAGGCCAATATCCATTTACAAGACTGAGATACTGGTGCAGCTTAACTAAAATTTCCATAACAATCATTCAGTTTGTAATAAAAGCATGAAATTTGGCACACATATTCTAAATTAACTAATGTATATTTTCAGATATGGAGTCATCTGGAGATGACCTCTAATGAGCTACAGAGGTCAATAAAGATTTACAAAGGGGTCAAAATTAAAAAATGCTCCAATCATGTTGAAAACTGTACCACATTATTTGTCTGATCATAAGATTCCAAAAGGTATAGTTTGGACTATATAAATGTTGACAAAGATCAGTTTCAGTTTGTACAGGAGCCAAAAGTTAAAGTTGCTCCAATTTTGGTAAAAAATGATGCAACTTATTGGTTGCGTTAATAGCGTTTTTAAAAGGAGTAGTTAGCACCATGTGTCATGCTTAGTTATGATGTTACGGGGTAACATTTGTCACATGTCATAGAATCCAATGGACGTAAAGCTTTTTTTACCTTTACTTTGGAGACCAAACATTCAACACAGTCAAAACTATTCCATTTATTAATCCTATTCACTCAACCAGTGGCGGTGCCAGAAAAGTTTTGTTGGGGGGCTGAGGGGAGCTGGGGTAAAAGTTGGAGGAGCTCCACAAAATGTCGTTGAAATGCAAAATATATAGTAAATTGCTTTATAAATACCAAGGTATATGTTTTAGTCAGCCATGCTCCTCTAAAATGTGGTATCAGTGCACACACACATCACTTAGAATGATTGTGTCATGATTTACAGGTAGTCAGGGCTCAGCAGGTGGTAGAGAGCAAAATGCAGACACACAGGCAGGTGGTGGATTAAGAAAAAGGCTTTATCAATAAATCAGGCAGGGTCTGGTACACAGAATGGCAGTCAGCGATGCGGAGGTACAGGCAGGTGATAAACAGAGGCGTTGTCAAAAACAGGCAGGGTTCAATAACACAGCAAACGACGTAACAAGGGCAAAGACAAACTCCTGATTCAGAATACAAGTGGGGTCGAGAAAAACATTAGCCAGGACGAAGATAACAAAATCAACGAGCAAGCAAAGGAAAAGAAAACATGCAGGGCTTAAATACACTGAGTTAATTAGGAAGTGATATGGAGCAGGTGTGGTGTGCAGGCAGGAGGAGGGCGTGGACTAACAGGAGAGGCTGTGAGACAAAAGAGAAGGCTGTGACAGGTGGACAAGGAGATGACATACAAAACTGGGCGTGGCCAGCAGAGCTGAGAAGGTGATGGGCAAGTGAGTGGAGTGATCTGAGGACGTGACTGTGATCCAAAAGAAACTGGATGTGAAAATATAAGAACAGAGACAAAGGAGTGCAGTGACAAGATGGACATGATAAATTATACTAAAATATCCAAGACGGCATAGAAACTAGACATGAACAGAATCAGGTTGGAGCGCAAGAAAATCCAAAAGCTAAAACCAGAATAGAACTGACATGAATAATAACTGAAGACAAATGTGGTAAACCTGACAAATACAGGAAAACTGTAACGAACACTACATAGGTGAAACGAAGCAACCTTTACACAAAAGGCTATACCAGCACCGCAGAGAGGGCGCCAGTGGTTCACCTCCACCTTAAAGACACTAACCACACATTTGAGGACAAGGAAGTTAAAATATTAGCCAGAGAGAAGAAATGGTTTGAGAGAGGGGTCAAGGAGGCATTCTTTGTGAAACGTCTGAAACCCAGCCTTAACCGGGGAGGGGGTCTGAGACACACTTTATCCCCTGTTTACAATGGGGTACTCAGGTCAAAGGAGTTTCAGTCTTTTGTTCATGGTAATGAGTCATTCACGTCATCAAGGGAGCCATCAGAAAGGCATCCATCCCATCATTAGAGGGACAGCTGTCCTGCCATTAGGTGTGCTAACTACAGCATAATAGTTGCTAATTAGAGCTATTGTTTAGTCACTAGCGGCTAGTGACTAGCCTATAGCAGTCTGCCTCTCAGTAGGAGGGGTCTGGTTAGGTTTAAAACTCCAGCTTTTGTTGGCTTCTGTTTTATTCTTCTCTACAAGAGTCAGACAGAAGTCAGACTTCAAGAGCAAGAATTTTAGCTGAGGAAGCTTCTGCGATTTGAAGTAAAACGTCCTCGCGTCAAGCAACCCAGTCCAGTCGAAGATTCAAGCTTCTCTACTATGGAAACCACCTGGACAACTGAGAGCCTACACAGAAATATTGCGACCATCTATATCAAAGATTTATTGCCAATTTAACACCGAGGTCATAACCATTTGATAAAGTAAGTAGAAGATATAGCCTGAGAAACATAGTTGTAAACAATATACAAAAAAGTGATTCTTTATGAAGTTTGTATACAATCTAGCCCAAATATCCTTTGAGTTGTACACGTGCTTTGTGATCCACAAACACAAATTTCTGATTTGTAACTTGTGTGTGGGTTTTTACAAATAAATGTTTATTTGCAAAACTTTAAATTCGGTTTGTGAAGGGTGATTCAGCATTGGTGGATCACCAAACACACACATTCATCACTTTGCTCAGTTACGTAATATTGAGACATTCTCAGCACAAAACTGCAGTTGATATCCACAAATATGTCAGTCGCTATTCACATTATTCGCAGAATTATTGGGGGAGCCGAGGGGGGCTTGGCTCATTATTGGGGGGGCCCCCCTTGGCGCCGCCACTGCACTCAACCAATAATTTGTATCACCTTTTACCAAAATTGAAGTAACTTTAACTTTTGACCCCCTCATATATAATCCCGCACCACCACCAGTATTGTCAGGCATCATGCTTTGGAGATGACAGCAAAGACAACGTTCATGTTTGCATCTTTATTAAAATTATAGAGGAGAAACTGCCGTCATGCATGAATCATACATTAGAGCACCCTAATTTTATCATGGACTGTATAGTGATTCTTAGACTACGGGCACTTATGTCCTTTGATCATATTGTATGAAAAACAGAAAAAAGGGGAAATTTCACACTTTTATAGTTATCTTTACAATGAAAGTGTGTTAAGATAATTTGTTCTAGTAGTCTATGATGACTTTTTCACCTTTTTTCAGCATCATTATATGCAAATAGTGTCGTTTTGTGCTTGTCCCACACCCAGACTTTTGATCTTCAATGATAAAAATGAATGGTAAAGAAACATTTTTTCTAAAGTTTTAAAATATCTCTGAATAAAATATCAGTAAAATAATCAAAACATAATTGGGGTATTCAATGTCATACAACTGCTGTGATTTTTTTAAACAAAATGTAGTTGTCCCACACTATTGCCGTAATTTCCACCACAACACTGTAATGTCCCTTTAAACAGTTTGTATGAAAGATTGTTTGGGTAGTTTCTATGGAGATAAACAGTGCCATCACAGCACATGTATATAGCGCCAAATCACAACAAACAGTTGCCCCAAGGCGCTTTATATTGTAAGGCAATGGTGTGGTGGAAATTACATTTACAAGGCCAATAGTGCCCGTAGTTAAAGAATCACCCATAAATACTAGACAGTCTGTCCAGTATTTATACAGTCTGTTACATACATAACTGATTTTGTGTGTTTTATACATATAGCAGATTATAACACACAGAATTCGCTGGCCCACCTGAATCCATTACATGTGAGTATAAGGTTAAGAAGCATAAGTTGCAGGAATTTCAATTTTCAATTTCAACTTATTCATTTTTATATAGCGCCAAATTACAACTGAGTCGCCTCAAGGTGCTTCACACAAAACAGTTAAGAAAACAACATAAAATGAATTTTACTGGCTCGATATCCAGGTCAGAATGGCATTTTAATATGTATTTTGCGAGTGTTTTTCTGAGTGTGTTCAGTTGCAAATCCCCATTGAAAATGTATTAACATCCGGGAACTTCCTCGATATTTTGTACGATTAGTAGGAGGTGTCATGTTGCTGTCCATGAAGGGAAGTTTGCATTTAGTGGGCAGCATTGGGAGTGCGGACTCTAGTAGTCATATATAACCTCTCTGTTGGTGCCTCTGGCAGGGAATCTCAGAATGAGGCTCATCTTCCCCCCAACCAGTGACGTCACATGCCTGACCTGCATAAATGGCGGCAGCCGGTCGACATCAAAGCCTCTCAGACCACGACTAAAACAAGGTTTTTTGTAGATGTTTTATGGTCTTTAGTGTTTCTTGAACTATCAAATGATGGCCATTTCTGTTCCCCTTTAAGTCTGTACTCACATTTTAAATGTGAAATTTTCTTTGTATCTTTTTTGTGATCAAATTCTTATTTTCATTGAAACAAGCAGCTGGCAGATACAGAATAAGTAATGCAGCAGTGAAATGACTTAACAAGGACAGGCCAGCCAAGTATAATAACAACATTCAATTTCAATTTATTCAATTTATAAAGCGTCAACTCACGACAGCGTCACCCCAAGGTGCTTCACACAAAACAATTCAAAAACAATTTAAAATGAATTAAAAGATTAAAAAGCACAATTAAAAGATCAAAAAGCACAATAAAAGAGTCAAATTTTAAAAGAGTTAAAAAGGATGCGAGCACAATATGCTAACCATAGGACTGAAAAAACAAATGTGTCTTAAATTTGGTCTTGAAAGTCTCCACAGAATCTGACTGTTTTATTGATGCAGGGAGATCATTCCAAAGAACAGGGGCATGAGAAGAGAAAGCTCTGTGACCCACAGACTTTTTATTCACCATAGGGACATAAATATAATCCTGCATTCTGCGAACGCAAAGCGGGGCCGGTATGTAGGGTTTAATTAGGTCAGCTAGGTAGGGAGGTGCCAGTCCATGAACAATTTTATAGTCTAATAATAGAACCTTAAAATCTGATCTCACAGAGACAGGAAACCATTGAAGAGACGCCAAAATGGGTGTAATGTGGTCAAACTCCCACATTAGTAATAAATAAATAAATAAATAAAAAGCTGTGACTTATGCCTTTAATTGGGTAATTTCGAAATGGTTCAAAAGATATTTTTGTTTAACCCGTTGAATTGAAGCTAAAAATCCTCACTACAACAACGTCTTCATTGTTGTATTTCATGGTGGCGGTGTACATAGGCAAAAATACAAAAATTGTGTCCCTGTCCAACTACTTATAGATCTAACTTTATTGTACCACAAGAAAGAAATCGAGTGCAGCCAATTTCTCAGTCCTTTTTATCTTTTCCTATTCTAACAAAAACAGTGTAGAGCAAAACTTCATATACACATAGAAAATTGCACGGAATAAAGGTGCCAGAAACAAACAGCAAGAAAACATGTCCAGAGAATGCTTTGACCGGTTCAGCATGCAGACATCCACCCCTCTACTTTCGGGGTCACATTCCCTTCAGAGGTGAATTTTCTAGAAACAGCCTCTCCGCCTATCGCGTGTTTTGTTTTACAGCTTTCTGGGCTGAATCTGACCCATGACGATGAGTTCACAAAGCCATTTAGTCTTCTCCAATATGTGCACCCATTCAAGGGTCAAGACACAAGGTCTTGCACAACAGTGTCTGCATGGAAAGGCCAGGCGGAATGTGGAGCCGCAAAAATGGATGGAGAGGGTTCACATGGAAGGCATCAACAGCATAACAACAAATCTGATTTCATAACTGGCTGTTTGGAAGAGTAACAATCATCATAACAAAAATAGACTTAAAGAAGAAGTTCAACATTTTTCAAGTTCGGCTCTAAGATTAGATGCTTTCGAGGGTCATTATTTCACTCGACAAAAATGAAGATAATCAATGTGTTATTTAATTAGAATGCAAACATGAATGATACCAAACAGAGCAATAAACTGCATCTTACCACCACTAAACATGCAACATATGTATATACGAGGTCTGTCAATAAAGTAACGGTCCTTTTTATTTTTTTCAAAAACTATATGGATTTCATTCATATGTTTTTACGTCAGACATGCTTGAACCCTCGTGCGCATGCGTGAGTTTTTCCACGCCTGTCGGTTACGTCATTCGCCTGTGAGCACGCCTTGGGAAGGAGTGGTCCCGCCCCCTCGTCAGATTTTCATTGTCTGGAAATGGCGGAATGAAAAGGACTTTTTATCCATCAGACTTTTTTTCAGAAGCTATTAGAGACTGGCACCTGGAAACCATTCGAAAATTTATCTGGCTTTCGGTGAAAATTTTACAGGCTTCACAGAGAATAAGGACTGTTACTACAGCTTTAAGGACGCTCAGCGCGGCGCGCTCCGAGCTGCGACGACGAGGCCGAAAACGCCAGATCATTTCTAAGCTGTGGCTCTGTGGATACGAGACCGTCGTGTGCACTTTCTCTGGACATCCACAAGAGCTGGACATCAGCCATTTTCTGGCAGATTTCACTTTTAACAAGAGATTTTGTCATGTAAAGACGCGCGGAGGCTTTGTGCGTAATGACCGGTTCGCTGTTTGAGCGAGACAAAGGAACCTCCATTTCGGCGTGTCATGGGACAAGTTAGGACATGTCCAGCTCTCCACAATTTCTCTGATACTTACTGGACTGGTAAGCATTGAAAACCGAGACAGGCATGTCCAAACTTGTCCTCTAACACGCCGAAATGGAGGTGTTCCTTTGTCTCGCTTCCAGTCTTCCAGTCCGGTCTCGTATCCACAGAGCCATCCGTTTAGAAATCAATCAATCAATCAATCAATTTTATTTATATAGCGCCAAATCACAACAAACAGTTGCCCCAAGGCGCTTTATATTGTAAGGCAAGGCCATACAATAATTACGTAAAAACCCCAACGGTTAAAACAACCCCATGTGAGCAAGCACTTGGCGACAGTGGGAAGGAAAAACTCCCTTTTAACAGGAAGAAACCTCCAGCAGAACCAGGCTCAGGGAGGGGCAGTCTTCTGCTGGGACTGGTTGAGGCTGAGGGAGAGAACCAGGAAAAAGACATGCTGTGGAGGGGAGCAGAGATCAATCACTAATGATTAAATGCAGAGTGGTGCATACAGAGCAAAAAGAGAAAGAAACACTCAGTGCATCATGGGAACCCCCCAACAGTCTAAGTCTATAGCAGCATAACTAAGGGATGGTTCAGGGTCACCTGATCCAGCCCTAACTATAAGCTTTAGCAAAAAGGAAAGTTTTAAGCCTAATCTTAAAAGTAGAGAGGGTGTCTGTCTCCCTGATCTGAATTGGGAGCTGGTTCCACAGGAGAGGAGCCTGAAAGCTGAAGGCTCCGCCTCCCATTCTACTCTTACAAACCCTAGGAACTACAAGTAAGCCTGCAGTCTGAGAGCAAAGCGGTCTATTGGGGTGATATGGTACTATGAGGTCCCTAAGATAAGATGGGACCTGATTATTCAAACCTTATAAGTAAGAAGAAGAATTTTAAATTCTATTCTAGAATTAACAGGAAGCCAATGAAGAGAGGCCAATATGGGTGAGATATGCTCTCTCCTTCTAGTCCCCGCTAGTACTCTAGCTGCAGCATTCTGAATTAACTGAAGGCTTTTCAGGGAACTTTTAGGACAACCTGATAATAATGAATTACAATAGTCCAGCCTAGAGGAAATAAATGCATGAATTAGTTTTTCAGCATCACTCTGAGACAAGACCTTTCTAATTTTAGAGATATTGCGTAAATGCAAAAAAGCAGTCCTACATATTTGTTTAATATGCGCTTTGAATGACATATCCTGATCAAAAATGACTCCAAGATTTCTCACAGTATTACTAGAGGTCAGGGTAATGCCATCCAGAGTAAGGATCTGGTTAGACACCATGTTTCTAAGATTTGTGGGGCCAAGTACAATAACTTCAGTTTTATCTGAGTTTAAAAGCAGGAAATTAGAGGTCATCCATGTCTTTATGTCTGTAAGACAATCCTGCAGTTTAGCTAATTGGTGTGTGTCCTCTGGCTTCATGGATAGATAAAGCTGGGTATCATCTGCGTAACAATGAAAATTTAAGCAATGCCGTCTAATAATACTGCCTAAGGGAAGCATGTATAAAGTGAATAAAATTGGTCCTAGCACAGAACCTTGTGGAACTCCATAATTAACCTTAGTCTGTGAAGAAGATTCCCCATTTACATGAACAAATTGTAATCTATTAAATAAATATGATTCAAACCACCGCAGCGCAGTGCCTTTAATACCTATGGCATGCTCTAATCTCTGTAATAAAATTTTATGGTCAACAGTATCAAAAGCAGCACTGAGGTCTAACAGAACAAGCACAGAGATGAGTCCACTGTCTGAGGCCATAAGAAGATCATTTGTAACCTTCACTAATGCTGTTTCTGTACTATGATGAATTCTAAAACCTGACTGAAACTCTTCAAATAGACCATTCCTCTGCAGATGATCAGTTAGCTGTTTTTCAACTACCCTTTCAAGAATTTTTGAGAGAAAAGGAAGGTTGGAGATTGGCCTATAATTAGCTAAGATAGCTGGGTCAAGTGATGGCTTTTTAAGTAATGGTTTAATTACTGCCACCTTAAAAGCCTGTGGTACATAGCCAACTAATAAAGATAGATTGATCATATTTAAGATCGAAGCATTAAATAATGGTAGGGCTTCCTTGAGCAGCCTGGTAGGAATGGGGTCTAATAGACATGTTGATGGTTTGGATGAAGTAACTAATGAAAATAACTCAGACAGAATAATCTGAGAGAAAGAGTCTAACCAAATACCGGCATCACTGAAAGCAGCCAAAGATAACGATACGTCTTTGGGATGGTTATGAGTAATTTTTTCTCTAATAGTTAAAATTTTATTAGCAAAGAAAGTCATGAAGTCATTACTAGTTAAAGTTAAAGGAATACTCGGCTCAATAGAGCTCTGACTCTTTGTCAGCCTGGCTACAGTGCTGAAAAGAAACCTGGGGTTGTTCTTATTTTCTTCAATTAGTGATGAGTAGTAAGATGTCCTAGCTTTACGGAGGTTTTTTTTTTATAGAGCAACAGACTCTTTTTCCAGGCTAAGTGAAGATCTTCTAAATTAATGAGACACCATTTCCTCTCCAACTTACGGGTTATCTGCTTTAAGCTGCGAGTTTGTGAGTTATACCACGGAGTCAGGCACTTCTGATTTAAAGCTCTCTTTTTCAGAGGAGCTACAGCATCCAAAGTTGTCTTCAATGAGGATGTAAAACTATTGACGAGATACTCTATCTCACTTACAGAGTTTAGGTAGCTACTCTGCACTGTGTTGGTATATGGCATTAGAGAACATAAAGAAGGAATCATATCCTTAAACCTAGTTACAGCGCTTTCTGAAAGACTTCTAGTGTAATGAAACTTATTCCCCACTGCTGGGTAGTCCATCAGAGTAAATGTAAATGTTATTAAGAAATGATCAGACAGAAGGGAGTTTTCAGGGAATACTGTTAAGTCTTCAATTTCCATACCATAAGTCAGAACAAGATCTAAGATATGATTAAATTGGTGGGTGGACTCATTTACATTTTGAGCAAAGTCACTTGAGTCTAATAATAGATTAAATGCAGTGTTGAGGCTGTCATTCTCAGCATCTGTGTGGATGTTAAAATCGCCCACTATAATTATCTTATCTGAGCTAAACACTAAGTCAGACAAAAGGTCTGAAAATTCACAGAGAAACTCACAGTAACGACCAGGTGGACTGGTTTTTGGGACTTCCAATTTGGATGGACAAGACTAAGAGTCAAGCTTTCAAATGAATTAAAGCTCTGTCTGGGTTTTTGATTAATTAATAAGCTGGAATGGAAGATTGCTGCTAATCCTCCGCCTCGGCCCGTGCTACGAGCATTCTGGCAGTTAGTGTGACTCGGGGGTGTTGACTCATTTAAACTAACATATTCATCCTGCTGTAACCAGGTTTCTGTAAGGCAGAATAAATCAATATGTTGATCAATTATTATATCATTTACTAACAGGGACTTAGAAGAGAGAGACCTAATGTTTAACAGACCACATTTAACTGTTTTAGTCTGTGGTGCAGTTGAAGGTGCTATATTATTTTTTCTTTTTGAATTTTTATGCTTAAATACATTTTTGCTAGTTATTGGTGGTCTGGGAGCAGGCACCGTCTCTACGGGGATGGGGTAATGAGGGGATGGCAGGGGGAGAGAAGCTGCAGAGAGGTGTGTAAGACTACAACTCTGCTTCCTGGTCCCAACCCTGGATAGTCACGGTTTGGAGGATTTAAGAAAATTGGCCAGATTTCTAGAAATGAGAGCTGCTCCATCCAAAGTGGGATGGATGCCGTCTCTCCTAACAAGACCAGGTTTTCCCCAGAAGCTTTGCCAATTATCTATGAAGCCCACCTCATTTTTTGGACACCACTCAGACAGCCAGCAATTTAAGGAGAACATGCGGCTAAACATGTCACTCCCAGTCCGATTGGGGAGGGGCCCAGAGAAAACTACAGAGTCTGACATTGTTTTTGCAAAGTTACACACCGATTCAATGTTAATTTTAGTGACCTCCGATTGGCGTAACAGGGTGTCATTACTGCCGACGTGAATTACAATCTTACCAAATTTACGCTTAGCCTTAGCCAGCAGTTTCAAATTTCCTTCAATGTCGCCTGCTCTGGCCCGCGGAAGACATCTGACTATGGTTGCTGGTGTCGCTAACTTCACATTTCTCAAAACAGAGTCGCCAATAACCAGAGTTTGATCCGCGGCGGGTGTGTCGTTGAGTGGGGAAAAACGGTTAGAAATGTGAACGGGTTGGCGGTGTACACGGGGCTTCTGTTTAGAACTACACTTGCTCCTCACAGTCACCCAGTCGGCCTGCTTTCCCGGCTGCTCGGGATCTGCCAGAGGGAAACTAATGGTGGCTAAGCTACCTTGGTCCGCACCGACTACAGGGGCCTGGCTAGCTGTAGAATTTTCCACGGTGCAGAGCCGAGTCTCCAATTCGCCCAGCCTGGCCTCCAAAGCTACGAATAAGCTACACTTATTACAAGTACCATTACTGCTAAAGGAGGCCGAGGAATAACTAAACATTTCACACTCAGAGCAGAAAAGTGCAGGAAAGACAGGAGAAGCCGTCATGCTAAACCGGCTAAGAGCTAGTAGCTGCGCTAAGCTAGCGGATTCCTAAAGACACACAAAGTGAATAATGTGTAAATAATTTAGAGGTGATTCAGCAGAGGGAGTGCTTTAGTTAAGGCACGTGAAGATTACACTGTGAAACAAATCGTTATCTAGGTAACTAGATCAATCTAACTGCGCAGATTTAAACAGCTAACAGATACAGCAAAACACCGCTGTGCTCCGGAACAGGAAGTGATACAATACCGCAGTGAGAGCCAACCACCAGAAATGATCCGGTGGTTTGTGCCTCATCGTCGCAGCTCGGAGCGTGGCACGCCGACCGTCCTTAAAGCAGTCCTTAACGCTGTAGTAACAGTCCTTATTCTCTGTGAAGCCCGTAAAACCGAAAGCCAGATAAATTTTTCAAATGGTTTCCAGGTGCCAGTCTCTAACAGCTTCTGAAAAAATTCTGATGGAAAAAAAGTCCTTTTCATTCCGCCATTTCCAGACAATGAAAATCCGACGAGGGGGCGGCACCACTCCTTCCCAAGGCGTGCTCACAGGCGAATGACGTAACCGACAGGCGTGGAAAAACTCACGCATGCGCATGAGGGTTCAAGCATGTCTGACGTAAAAACATATGAATGAAATCCATATAGTTTTTGAAAAAAATAAAAAGGACCGTTACTTTATTGACAGACCTCGTATATATATATATATATATATATATATATATATATATATATATATATATATCATTAACAGTGTTCGGTTGCACGGGCTATTTCCATACAGAGCTAAGCACGCACACGTTTACCTCACTAAATGTAAATAAAATTATGCAGTCAAGTCCTCACGTAAGCCTAGCCATCCTCCATTGGTGCTCTTCACTGAAGCATTACAAATCGACTGCCCCTCCTATCTTGTCGACATGAAATGCCTCAATGGATGGGCAGGCTATGGTAAGCAGCTAACCGTACAATTGTTCTTTTTATAAAATTTATTCATGTTTTCATTGTCATATGCAAACATCATACAGTCCATGGAGACTCAGAGCTGATCCTTGAGGTCATTTCGCCTCCATGTTGAATGAATCTGTCATTCCTAGTGTACATCTACAACCCCAATTTCAATGAAGTTGGGATGTTGTGTAAAATATAAATTAAAAAAATAATGCAATGATATGCAAATCCTCTTCAACCTATATTAACGTAAGCAGCAAGGCCAAAACCAACATTGACTGCCAGTGACATTCGATCCCTCAGGCGGCACAAAATCAACATCATTGTGTAAAGGATCTTACCGCGTGGGCTCAGGAACACTTCAGAAAACCATTGTCAGCTAACACAGTTCGTCGCTACATCTATAAGTGCAAGTTAAAACTCTAACATGCAAAGCAAAAGCCATCTGTGATGGTATGGGGGTGTGTTAGTGCCCATGGCATGGGCAACTTACACATCTGTGATGGCACCATCAATGTTGAAAGGTACATCCATGTTTTGGAGCAACACATGCTGCCATCCAAGCAACGTCTTTTTCAGGGACGTCCCTGCTTATTTCAGCAAGACAATGCCAAGCCACATTCTGCATGCGTTACAACAGCGTGGCTTCATAGTAAAAGAGTGCAGGTGACTGGCCTGCCTGCAGTCCAGACCTGACGCCCACTGAAAATGTGTGGCGCATTATAAAGAGCAAAATACGACAACGGAGACTGTTGAACAACTGAAGTCGTACATCAAGCAAGAATGGGAAAGAATTCCACCTACAAAGCTTCCTAGTGTCCTCAGTTCCAAAATGCTTATTGAGTGTTGTTAGAAGGAAAGGTGATGTAACACAGTGGTAAACATACCCAGCTTTTTTGAAATGTGTTGCAGGCATCTATTTCTTTGCACAAAAACAATAACGTTTATCAGTTTGAACATTAAATATCTTGTTTTTGTGGTGTACTCGTAAGGATTAAACAATGAGAAGCCGTGCATTATACGGTTTGAATGCGCGATGCGAAGTGCATTCAAACCGTATAATGCACGGCTTCAAGTTGTTTAATCCGCTTATACCAGGGTGCCACACAGTGAGCTAACACACAAATATTTATTTAAGATAACAAAACTTGATAAAAATGTGTGAGTATTTGGGACTATTTTATGTTTTGTCTCCGATGCGCTTACCAAGACTGCAGGCTCACGCCGCAGCGGGCCACTCACACCACCCCTCCTCTCTGCTGTGTGGAGCTGTGGCAAACTCTGGCAAACAGGTCCAGAAACTACACTCGCTGTTTTGATGCGGAGTGCTCGGCAGCCCACAAGGATAGAACTGTTCTCTTCTTCTTTCCCGTCTTCAATCTTGTCCAGTTCGTCCGATGTTAAATCTTTAGGCCGTTGCTTTTGCTGTTCTTCTCGCTTGCTCTCCTCCTCTTTCCATTCCTCAAACGTTTTATTTTGGCCAAAAATATTAAAATTCACTTGGAAATCCATGTTGTATCACGTTTCTGTCATTCACCTGTCAAAACACAGCTGATCTGCGCCAACTGAGTTCCGCGTTGCTATGGTGACGACCAGAGCGGAGTGATTATAACAGCGACTTAACTCACCGAACTACGTGTGCGTATACACAAAAATAATGCATGCCAGTTAGACATGGAGTTCTCACAAAACATGGTATAAAATTGAATATAGGTTGAAGAGGATTTGCAAATCATTGTATTTTGTTTTTATTTCCATTTTACACAGCGTCCCAACTTCATTGGAATTGGGGTTGTAGAGGCAATTAGATTTTTGGAGTAGTTTGGTCAAAGATCTGGGAAATTACTTTTTATGTATCTCAACAACCAAGAAGACTGATAGGAAACATATATTGATCAGCAAAATGTTTGTCGCTGGTATGAATGACTTCACGTAGTAGTCAAATAATAAAGTCATATAGTCAAAAACACCATCACAAACAAATATAGATTTGCTCATACATGTATATCATCCTCTGATACCTTTCATTTTATAATGAAGTTATTCTCATGTTCACTGTCTGTGACAGAACATGACAGTTGAAAGCAAATCATCAAGTGCACACTGTTGGCTTTGACATAAAACCGATAGCGCTACAAGAGCCAGCGTAGTTTTGCTCCTGTTTTTGCTGTAGATCAGATGTTCCAAATCAGAAGTTAAAATATTTAGATTGAATTTTCAGAAAGGGAGGATGAGATGGGATGCTGGCAACGTCAAGGACATACAAGAATGAAATGCATCCACTTCTATAACAAAGGGGAAAAGGGCATTTGAAATCAAATCTCTCTTATCTCAATATGGGCACAACAATCTGGTACCCACATCATCCTCTCCTCTCTTTTGCATCTCAGCATCCACAAAGGCAAAAGTCCATCTTTTGATTCTCCATTTCCAGTGAGCTGACCAGCTCTCTTTGCTCTCTCGTGTAGCCATTCTTTCCAGCTATATCTACCGGAAGAATATGTAATTACAGGAGAGCTGAGGTCTGATACAGTAGATTATTGTGTGTGGAGGCACAATGCGGCCCAGCAAGACTCATTTTGCACAGGAGCCATTATCACATCAACAGCCCCCACCTCCACCCCGTCAATGTTCAGTCATTGTGCAACTCTTACTCTGTCACTCAGCTTGAGCAAAGGGAAAGGGCAAAGTGGTTGGGTGATGGAGGAGTATTGGGATTGAGCCTTTAAGTAAGTGTTCCAAGTAGCACGGCATCAGATCTCAACCACAGCAGACAAAAGATTTGAGAGACAAACAGGAGATGTGAAAGAAGACAGAACAAAGCATAGAGTCCCAGTGAGTAAGAAGACATTCAAGTAATGCTTGGACCTGATGGGGGCTTGCAAATGCAAGTTCAGCCATTGTTGGAAACGTGCAACCTATTTGCCCAGGTTCTGGAGCGTTTCCTCTGACTGATCAAGTCCAGTTACCTAGATTAGTCAACACACACACACACACACACACACACACACACACACACACACACACACACACACACACACACACACACACACACACACACACACACACACACACACACACACACACACACACACAGTGACAATAGGTTTTTCAAACTTCTTTCATGTTTTCCCCCCCTTTGGAATTATATCATGTTTCTCCCTGGCAGAGGTTCTTTTAACATCACAAAAAAGAGGGAAAACCCTTATTCAGAAATGTTACGGCTGCAGTGGTTTGTGACAAGCAAAGGAATTTGAGATGGGGGGGTTGCAAGGTCAGGGAAAGGTACAGGGGGAATAGCAAGATATTGACCACCACAGGTGGGATGAAGTCACCATCAAGTCACTCTCAAGTCATGAATCAGCAAGTCTCATTTCATAATGACCACCAATTATTTGCAAGCTGACTTGAGACTTGACTTTGGATTTGCTGATTCATGACTTGAGAGTCAATTGATAGTGACTTTGTCCCACCTCTGTTGACCATCACTATGACTTTAGCATACAAGTTATGTTATATATACAAAGTACCACAAAATAAACAAATAAATAAATGTATTAATTTGACCTTTAACCCAATGAACTTGACCTTTGACAAACTAACCCTTTATTTCAGGGTTGATTTGTACCAACATATCAAGTTTGGTGAAAAATGGACAAAGAAACTGAGTAGGGGAAGAAACATGGTTAGACAGACATACGTTGTTTAGATTAATATGTCAAAACTGAAACTCTTGGGCTTCAGTTGTACTTGGAGTATAACTGCCAAACCTGGGAGTGGGTGTAAAATTACAAAAATAAAATACACAAAGTCTTTATCCTGCACAAAGTCCATCGACATGGACCTGGATAAGTGGCAGAAAAGGGATGAAAACACTCTGGTAGAATTTTAATTTGACAAACAAGTGAAAGTCACTTGACGCGAGACAACAGAAGCTTTATGACCTTGTGTTGTGCTGCATGTCTAAAACGAGATCTTAGGGTCGAGGTGGCATGTCTACGTGCACCTGTCTCCACTTGCGTTTGAGTGACTCATCCGCGAGAGCTATTGTCTGACACTATGTGAGCCCAAAGCCATTAGCTAGACTCAGAATATATGCTCATTACAGTTTCCTGAAATATATCAGCTCACCTCAGTGAGGGGTGACAAAGGAAATGATGACATCCTTTGTGTGAAAGATAGAAGTCAAGAGGTTTCAACATGAGGGTGGATGACGAGTGCGATCCTGGTGCTTTGTGGTGTTACTCTGAAGAGGCCTAGAAGCGCTCTATAAATGCGATGGTAGCAAGAAGGCAACAGCAGACAGGCGGATATGAATTCACAATACTCAAATGCAACACACACAGCGGGTTATAATCATGCTGGCATGTGGGCACAACGTGTGCACATGGACTCATACGGGCACACACGCAAGCAATGGGGCAGCAAATAACTGAAACAATCCTGCAAATGATGATAAAAGCACCAAAAGTCAGCAAAAATACTCCTTAGACATTACTCTTTGGAAAAAAAAAAAAGACGACGAGCCACTTGAATTTTCAATAGGCGACCAGGTAGGAGTCAGTTGAAGAAAAATTAAAAATGCTCCAATCAAATTGAAAACTACACCACATTAGTTATCATGTTACAGGGTAACATATGTCACATGTCACAGAATCCAATGGATGTTGACCTTGTTTGACCTTTACTTTGGAGATCAAGCATGCAGCACAGTCAAAACTATTCCATTTATTAATCCTACTACCTCAACCAATAATTTGCATCACTAATAATAATAGGTAATAGGATTAATAAATGGAATAGTTTTGACTGTGTTGAATGCTTGATCGCCAAAGTAAAGGTCAAACAAGGTCAGCGTCCATTGGATTCTATGACGTGAGGGTTAGGGTTAGGGTCACATCACATGATAACTAAGCATGATACATGGTCGAAACTATTCCTTTTTAAAACCCTGTTAACTCAACTAATAATTTGCATATTTTTTAAACAAAATTGGAGCAACTTTAACTTTTGACCCCTGTACAAACTGACACTGACCTTTGTCACCATTTGTGCAGTTTTTACCCCATAACACCTGAACATTCAGTCATAGATAGTCCAACTGTACCTTTTTGGAATCATTATGATCAGACAAATAATGTGGTGTAGTTTTCAATTTGATTGGAACATTTTTAATTTTGACCCTGTGTAATTATTTAATTGACCCCTACCTGGTCGCCTCTTGAAAATTCAAGTGCTAGCTGTTTTTTTTTTTTTTTTTGTCAAAAGAGTAATGTCTAAGGAATATTCTCTTAGTTGCTGCACTACAGGCAGCTGCCGGCATCCTGCTACGAGTGTGTGATTACGCCTCTCTGGGGTTTAGCGTTTCATAAACATATCATCGTAAAGGTGTGCCTTCTCATGAGTGCATGAGAGCATGCGTGTACACTTGCTTGTGCAGCTGTTGTAAAGCCAGCATTAGCGACGTCGCTGCAGCACGCTCGCCCACCATAACACGGAGTCATTTCACAAACAGCAATACGACACAGCTGTAGGAAATTTAGTTTCTCCAACACTGATTCGGGGCTCTGTGTCAGCCACAACGCTGGGGTGAAAAATGAACAAATGCAAAGCACAACGTTTCAGAGATTGAGTCTACAGAACTAAAGAAATTTTATCATCCATCAGCTGGTTCACTGACCTCACCCTCAATGCGCCACATGACTACCCGCTGCTGAGATAAGTCATCTCAGCATTCATGTCTCTGGGTCCTTGGCCTTTGAGATTGTGAGATTTCTGGCAGTGCCGATACATTTGAAAGAGAAACAAGGTCCTAGTGCTTTCAGCCTTACTCTGCGATTGTAAGACTTGGACACTAACCAGGGACCGAAGGTGATGACCGGATGTCTTTGGCACAAGGTGTAGTCGGAAGATTCTTGGACACCACTGGAATGATCAAGGACAACAGATCATCAGACATTTATTATTCATTCATTTTCAGCCGTTTGCACAGGTTCAAGTTGCATTAGCAGTAGTAGCAGCTCTCCCATGCTTCCCTATCCTCAGCCAAGTCCTCTGAATCTTCGTGGGGGATCCTGAGGCATTCCCAAGATACCTGAGAAATATTATCCCTCCAGTGTGTCCTCAGTCTTCCCTCCCAGTTGGATGTGCCTGGAAGACCTCCCTGAGGAAGACAACCAGAAGGCATCCTAACCAGATGCCTTCTGGTTGTCTTCTTCAGCTGGCTCCTTTCGACAGGAAGAAGCAGTGGCTCAGTTTAGTTTTTTCACATTTTCACAACTGTATCACCTTTTTTGACCCCAAATTGCAACTTATTTAAAATGAGTATTAAAGTCATATTCTAATCCAATTACATTTTTTTCCGTGAATCTGACGTGTGAGATTTCAGGCCGTATAATATCAGGGTAACAGTGGCAAAATATTCAACCATTTCACATTTGGATGTATTAGTCCGCATCCTGACCGGTGTTCTGACAAGATGTCATTCTTGTTCTCCACGCAACTGCGCATGCGCAATATTGTCGGGACGCGGAGCTGTCAGTCTATGCGACGAGACGCACAATTCGACAGAACACCGGCTGTGTGCGCTGCTAGCTATTAGCGCAGTTAGCTGAGAGCGAGAGAAAGTCACATACCGATGCTGCCGCCGCTGAAATGGGTGAGTTTAAGCTAACATACAAAAGTATTGATGTGGATTCTAATACAGAATTATCGTTTCACATTTGATGGATTTGATTGATTTTCACGTTTGATGGATTACTTCGCGCCCTGACCTCTGTTGAAGTGACAATGCCTCAGCTCAATGGTAAGCCTCGCCGACCGAATTACCTACAGAAAAATAAACCATGCAAACGATGGAACTGAATTAGAATGGGAACAACGCCCTTGTGTCTGATGATTTGGCGACATTGATGCCGTTACAGCTCCGCTAACGCGTCACCCTAAAACTCTATTTGCGACTGTTTTTGGCAATAATTGCCGAATTGCCAAAATCAGATTTAAGTCCACTAATTTCTTAAAATGACATCCAGGACATCTCAGCTATTTTCACCTTTTTTGTGCACATTGTGAGTAAAGCCAGGAAGAAGAAGTCTCATATAGATCCCGAGGCCAGTTGGTGCTGGTTCCCATTCCTGGATTTCACAGCATGAAATGGATCAGTCTATGACTTCACCTGGGTTAGATGCCAGTCCGATGCAGGTTAATTCTCCAGCCAAGGACAAACACAGGCAGACTGATCCAGATTCCAACCTAGGTCAATACATTGGTAGCCCAACTCCTTATCCCATTTTAGTTGTATAGCTTGTTCTGCATGATGCACAAATTCGCTTTATATAAAATGTTTTTGGGTCCCACAAGCTGCTGGAATTTCTTATTTCAACATTTTTTTTCTTTACATTTTAATAGTATACGCTGGCTACAAAGACTGTTGGCTGTATTTTCACAATTTTTTTCATTCATGAGGTCTAGTCTTATGTTTTAGGTGTTTTTTTCCCCACATATTAGCATCAACACACATCCATTTACCACATTTGACAGACACATCTTGTACAGGAGGTGCAAACAAGCTAACTGATGCTAATTGTCATTTTACACCACCCGCATCAGCTGCACAGAGTTTATTCAAATTGTTGTTGCACTGTGTTGGTGTTATCACCGATTTATTGTAGATTCTTCTGCGACTGAATTCAAAGACAACCCGAGACAATGCTCAGGACGAAGAGCTGCATTGTGGGAGCTCAGGTAAGGGTCACCCTTATCTTCTTATCAACACAGATCTCTGCCCTAGGTTAATGATGTGGTATGAAATCAAACAAGACTGTCAGCAAACCTAGAGATGCCCCAACAAAGAAAGAGATAAGGATCGAATGAGAGTAGCCTTGAAGATTGCATGAAGATAATCCGCTCTTCAGAAGGCCAAAGTTAATTAACACAAGCCTTTTCTCCTCATCTTCATGTTGCCATTTTATCTTCTCTGTGTATTGCAGGAGAGCCCACACTTTCCTTTGTTTCTCTTTAAGAATAATTTAAACATTCTCTTATACTGTGAAAAGCATAAATTAAAGGATTACAACAATGGGGACAACTCCTTACCTTGAGAGGATTCTAAAAAGGGTCATCCTGTTCCCTGTGCAGAGAATAACAGTGTAGATGAGTGGTGGGGGGTGGGGGGTCTGTCCATCCCAGCTACCGAATGCTATCATCTTGTGACTCACCACATTAAAAAGAGTGTATAAAGGGCATGAACTGATCAGTTTGTGGTGAACTGTGATGCACCACATAAATCCCAGAAGTTGTTTTGTGGTTACGGTAAAAACTTCAAACACTGCTCAGAATGTCTGAAAAGACTGTTGTGGAGTCCCCATGATTAGCAACCCAGAAATCGCACTATAAACTGAAATACACAAAAGAACACAAAATTAATACTAGATTTTAAGAATAGATAGGGGGACGGATCATTATTCCAAAGGTCCCTAAAGAAGGCCGGTAGCTGATAAACTACTTAAAACAGTGGCGACACCTTTCTATCAGGGTTCTAGCTACAGTGGGCGCCGCCTAGTGGTACCACCCGGCACTGCAAATTTCTTTCCCGGTTCTCGGGTTCAAATTTGCTCTGCCGCCCACAACGGATTTTCCAAAAAATTAACTGAAATGTTGCTGAAAAATGTACCAATTCAATTGTATTTCAAGCTTATAGTGTCATACTTTTTTTATTTTGCAAGTTCAACCAAATAATTAAAGAAATAAATATATTTCTCATTTTCTTCATATCTCAATGGCAAACGACAGAGATCAGCAGTCTCTCTGCCGTTTGTGGCTGAGAAAAAACTTCCATGGATATTCCAGAGTGTCAGTGTGTGCAGATGCTGATGTATTCAGAGGTTTACGGTTTATTTTACAGTTTAAAGGCTCCCGATTCCAAAAAGCTCGGAGGAATGGTGAGAACAAGGAGGAGAAGAATGAGAGGGAGGGGCAGGAGAGAGCGCGTACAGCTCTTGTTCCAGCAAGACAATTCGTGGTTATATTGTTTCTGTTGTGTTTTTTTTTTTTGTTTTTTTTTAAGTAAGGCAATCCTACTTAAAACATGTTGGTAAAAAAACTGTCATCACAGAAAAACTCTGCCTGCTTCACTGGATTAAAGAAGAAGAATAGAGCAAATGGCCATCAAATATTAATGTGCTTTAACCTTTTCAATGTTATTTATTTTAGTAACTTAGACTTCGACAGAAACATTTTAAAAAGAACTTTGGTATTACAAATATTACAACATAAATGGCATTTTTTTTGTGTATAATTCTTACTGTCAATGCATCTAAAATCACTCAAAATTGGTTAAAAATAGGGCTTGCAAATAACATTTTAAAGGTATAAAACCCTATAGCTTCAGGGGGCTTTGCCCCCTTGACCCCTGCAAGGGGTCCCTGCACCCCCAGTTATGATCCGTGATCATATAATTTATCCGGCACTAAAATGGTTCTAGCTAGAACCCTGCTTTTCATTCTCTAATCTTCCTCAGGATTTGAAAGTTTCTCCATGGCACATCCTCGTTCGGCTTCTGGCCTGGAAGTGGGAAAGTGCTGAAACTCCAGGCGACTGACCTGAGGTACCATCAGACCAATGGACCTTCAAAATACTGAATGGTCACCAGTAGATAGAATGCGTGCCAGGGGATTGTGCCAAAAGTGGATTGCAATGGCTCACTCAAAACACAACTTTGAAGTGTTTTAAAACATCTTACTTGAAATTAACTGGCAGATGGCAACTAACATTAGGTACATGTTGCCACCTTCTGAAGAAATGTAGCAGAACATAATCCTTATCCAAAATGACATATCAGGGCTATTCCACAGGGTGCCATTCTATTACAAATGTCTGTGATTCAAAAAGTCCTAAAATAGGGTGAAAAGGCTTACTCTCCCTGTACTAGCAGCTGCACGCTTGCCTCCTCTACCCTTGCGCCTTCATCCAGACACCACTGTGCTGTTCAAGTTTGAACAAAAACCGCCATTGTTTGAGCCATTGTTTGATCGTGCCCAGTTGGAGCAAAATCAAACATGTTTCATGCCATAGTCACGTATTAAAGAAGTTTAAAGAAGTATAAACATGATTGAAACTCTTAAGATTATGAACACCACAAAGTTAACAAATGATTTCGAGAATCGTTCAAATGATTGGGCAGCACGGTGGCTTAGTGGTTAGCACTGTTGTCTCACAGCAAGAAGGTCATGGGTTTGATTACCACCTATGGCCTTTCTGTGTGGAGTATGCATGTTGAAAACTGAATGAATTAGAAACTTTATAATTGTCCAGGTCTCTCATGCAAAGGAGGTATCGATCTTAATGGGACTAACCTGGTTAAATTTAAACTTAAAAAAAGTTTGAACATTTCAAAAATTTGATCCCGATTTTAAATCCGGTGCTGATGATGGCCGTAACTACTACGTAGGACATGTTTGTTCAAGACTGATAACGATGGATCAGTAATGCTTCAAAACATTCTGATTGGCTATTTGGGATTAAACGGAAAGAAACGGCCTTCTGTAAAATAGCCCGTAAAATAAAAGAACAAAATAAATTCTTCCTGTTCACCTCATGTCTGTCAGGAAGACAGTTACAAATTGTAACTCCAAGTATCCTTTTTGAAGCATGTAATAAACCCCATTGCTCACAATGGAGGCACTCAGCTCATGCAAATGTTAGCATGCTAGCATTGCATCATGTGACACCAGTTAGTATCATGTTATGGGATGCTAGCAATTTTTTAAGACACAGCAACAATTAAATCTAATGGTCTAGTGCAATGACAGTGCTTTGACATACCAAGCTAATGCCAAGCTAATTATACAATATATACTACATAAAGACTAACTTTATTAAAGTAAGCAAAGTGCCGTGACAAAATTACAACATTTTCCAATTTTGAACTGCAACTGGATTAAATATATAATTTAGAAGGACCATGGTGCATACTTCTCAGTATTTTTTTTAATACATGCTTCAAAATGAATGATTCAGCAGATTATAGCCAAATTATTAGCTGTCAGTATAAAGTACACTTTATTTATCAGCTTATATTTCTTTGCTAAAGAAACATGCTAAAATAGCTAGTTACGAGGTCTATTAGATAAGAAACCGACACTTTTATTTTTTTTTAACTATATGGATTTGAATGACGTGCGATTACACCAATCATGCTTGAACCCTCGTGCGCATGCGTGAGTTTTTTCACGCGTCGGTGACGTCATTTCCCTGTGGGCAGGCCTTGAGTGAGATGTGGTCCCGCCCTCGAGACGGCGCGCGTTGCTTTATCAAAATTTTTTCTGGACCTGTGAGGAATATCCGAGTGGACAGTATTCGAGAAATTAAGCTGGTTTTCGGTGAAAAGTTTAACGGCTGATGAGAGATTATGGGGTGTTTCTGTCGGTGTAAGGACTTCCCACGGAGCGGGACGTCGCGCAGCGCTTCCAGGCGCCGTCGTTGGCCTGTTTCGACCTGAAAACATCCTAATTTAAGGCTTAATTCACCCAGGACATCGTGAGAGAACAGAGAAGATTCAGAAGAGGCCAGCATGAGGACTTTATGCGGACATTCCACTGTTAAGGACATTTTTTAATGAAAGACGTGCGCGCAAATTCGCTGAGTCGTTTCCGTGACGACTCGGCGAATCTGTGTGCGCCGCGACAGGAAAAACACCTCCGTGTTGAAAACCATTTGTAAAATTCAGGCGGCTTTTGATGGCTTTCAACAAGTGAGTAACTGAGAAATTGTTTAACAGCTTGGGCATGTTCCAACTTGCCCGTTAAGGTTGCCAACGGAGGTGTTTTTCCTGTCGCGACCCCCTGTAGTCGGGTCCGGCCCGACATGCGACTCTGCCCGTACGTTCTTTCATTACAAAATGTCCGTTAACAATGGAATGTCCGAATAAACTCCTCATGCCGACTTCTTCTGAAAGTTCTCTGTTCTCTGACGACTTACTGGGTCAACAGAGCCTGAAATGTGGAAGTTTTCAACTTGAAACGGCGAGACGCTGCCGCCTCGAAGCGCAGATCGCCGTCAGGCACCGTGGGCCATCCTTACGGCGACACTACCAGACCAAAATCTCTCATCAGCCGTTAAAATTTTTACCGAAAACCAGCTGAATTTATCGAATGGTGTCCACTCAGTTGTGCCTTACAGTTTTGAAAAAATTTTGATCAAACAAAGCAGCAGTCTCTGAGCCATTCCTAAACAATGAAAAAAACGACGAGAGGGTGGGCGACTCCTCACTCAAAGACTGCCCACAGGCGAATGACGTAACCGACAGGCGTGAAAAAACTCTTGCATGCCCACGAGGGTTCAAGCATGTCTGATGTACTCACATGTGATTCAAATCCATATGGTTTTTGAAAAAATAATAAGGTCGGATACTTTTCTAATAGACCTCGTATTGTTATTTGGGAGATTTTATACACTTTATACACTTTACACATTAAGTGTTTTTATTTGGGGGAATTCTGGCTTGATTAGCGTAGATTTATCAACTGGAATTTCACTACACCACAGTGTTACAGTGAAGTTTGAGCAGCCACAATAAACTGGCAAATGTGATAAAATAAAACAGCATCAGTGGAGCCAACAGTGTAGTGCTTACACGGTGAGGTGCTGCACTCTGACTCTTTGTGGCCGCACTGAGAATGCGGTTGGTCATGGGGATTCTGGCAGTCATCGTGGTGGATGTGAGGCACCACGACACCCTTTGTCTTTGCACACACTCCCCACTCCGTGTGTGAAAACATGCTGAGTGTCGGGTAAGCGTGAACGGCTGGCAAATAACAGCAGCTATTTGGCAACTGGCAGCCATGTTGAAGGCCAGCGCCAGTTCAAATGAATGACAATGCCAAAAGGGAGAAGAAAGACAAAAAATTATGCTTTTTAAATTTAGCAAACATACCCCAAAAGAGCAAGGAAGCTAACAAAGACTTGGACGCTAATTCAGTCAGTCAAAAATGCCTGAAAACAGGCCGTGCCTGGTTGTCTGTGACAGTAACAAGCAGCGGACCTGACAAAGGGATCAGATCACATGACGACCTGACAGCTTGATGTCTGAGACAGTTCACACACAGGAGCCCTGTGGTGTGACAGACTGTCAGCAGAACAAGCCCCAACCTCCGGTGCTGAAAAATGAAGCCAATACAGAAATGTCAATACTTGCAGTTCATTGAATAGCCACTTGAGGCTGGCTTCACAAGCAGGTCACTACCCTTAGAAGCACATGTCAAATTCTAATTTTAAAATAGAAATAAACATACTTATAATTTGGCGCAAAAAAAAACAGTTCTTGTCTTTCTAACTAGTGTCCCAGTTCATGACAAGGGTAATGTGGGTGAATTCAAAACAATAACAATAAAAATGAAGAACTAGCTATTCAAGCTATTTTAAGTGATAATGTTATGAATAATTCGGGACGTGATCCCTGGTTTATTTGTTTGTTTATTTGGATCCCCATTCATCATCACACATGGACATAAAAAATTATCTATATATGTTTAAAGGTTTGACCCAGATTGCTCGTTATACCAACAGATGCAGTTTCAGAAGTTTTGTGAAAAGACATTCATTAGAAGTGAGTTTAATGTAATCTGGTAATAAATTCCATTCCTTCACACCCCTAAACATGACAGTCTTCTTAATGGCATTAGTTCTAGCAACAGGTAGAGTAAAGTTGCCCAACACAACATGTCTGGTTCTGTATCTATGATTTGTGAACTGAAAGAAAAATTCCTAAACAAAATATAAGGTAACTTAATGACAATTGATGATGGTGTCAACGCTACTGACACCATCTTTTCTACAAGAAGGTCAGGACCGGGGGATCCTACCTGCCCAGATGGAACTTATCCTGCGGTCTATGTTCTCGACTCCTGGGGGTCGTGGCATGTTGCGTGCTTTGCGCCTTTCTCTGTTGAGGACGTCGAGGATTTATTCATATTTGGTCTTATGGTAGCAGGGCTGGTACTTTCTGGCTTATGTGCTGCCCTGATCTACCGGAAAATTGGCAAGACGGCAGTATCAAGAACCACAGCCCCTCACTTGTCCGTCATGATTAATGAGGTGGGTAAGGCGCTGCATTCTCAGACTGCGATGACTCTTGAACTCAGAACTCAGACGCAAATTGGATGACATCTTGGAGCAGATGCACGCCTTGCAGATGAAGATGAAGATTTCAGAGGCCGGGGAATATTCTTAATTCATAATTGAGAATATTCTTAATTCATAATTGAGATTTGGTTGTTCAAGTGAAGCTGTAAAAAGTGTTTTTCACTGCTCAAACCACAACACTGAAGGACAAATTGCCCTACTGTTTTCCTCCAGAGGAATGTCTTTGGCCTTGGTGAACATTCAGCTGTTTCTTATCTCAACTCACAAAGACAAAAAACAGTTTCACAGGACTGAAGCATGCTCCACTCCCTCTCCCCACCCCACTCCTACCCTCCATCACCCCCCCCCCCCCCCCCCCACCCACTCCGGCTTTCTGCTCACGTCATCCATTCCCTTCTGCGGGGGCGGCGCAGTTTTAGCTGCAGCTGGTCCTCGTTCCCCCCCAAGCTGACAGTGGCACAACTCCAGTGTTGCTGCGAGACCTTCACCCACTTGCCTCAATATGGATAACGGACTTCTTCAAATTTACTGCACATAAACAATGTCAAATAATGTCAATAATCTTTCTGGTAAAAATGATAAGTGAATACAAAAGTCTGTCTTTGACTAACAGCCAATTTAAATTTTTGTGCATTGTGATGATGTTTGTCCTAGAACTGCACTTAAATGCTATACGAGCAGCCCTATTTTGAATAATCTGTAATTTATTTATCATTTCTACAGTGGCATTTGACCAAAACTACTGGGCAATAATCCAGATATACTAATAGTAATGCTTTAATAGCATGATTCAATGTAGTACAACTTAAAAACCTTGCATGTCTTATCATAATCCATATACCCCTGTCCATTTTTACAAAATATTATTTTTATGTTTTTTCCATGATAATTTTGAGTCTCCCATTACACCCAGCAGCTTAGTCTCATGTACTTGATTTATTATCATATTATTAATTTTGATGTTTAATACGGGGTTTTTTCATAATAACTGGAGCCAATAATCATACAATTAATCTCTACTGTATTTAACACTAGCTTATTAGATGTTACCCAGTCAACTACCTTGTGCAGTTCCATATTTAAACAGTCATTGTGTGAGCGTGCTGATGCATAAATGGTAGACTCATCTGCATACATCACTATTAGGGGTCCCGGAAAAAAATCAATTCACATCCGAATCGTGATTCTTATTTATTACGATTCTGAATCGATCCAAAAATGTCCAAAAATCGATTTTTAAAAAGTATTTTTTAAAACATTTTCTTGCTTACTTGCTGCGTGTACTGTTTGTCAGGCAGTGGCTTCCATACTACAGCGTCTCCGCGAAGGGGGGGGGTCCGGCCGTGCTTCAAACATTTGTGAGCTGCAGCTTAGCATGGCGGACGAAGAGCTAATTCAGCCAGCACCGTGTTTGCTGAAGGCAAATGTTTGGGCGCATTTTGGATTTATTATTTGCTGCGTAAGAAGGAGCTTGACATGACTTATGCAGTGTGCAAAATCTGCAAAATGAAAGTCAAGTACTTTGGAAGCACTTCAAATCCGCAAGCCCACATGCTACGCCATCACCCAGAGCTAAAAGAGGGGAGTAGCGGTATCTGCCGACTACTGACCAGTACTTCGCTAAACTGTCAGCCAACTCCGAACGAGCAAAGCAGATAAGTAATTTACATCTAGAATCACTTGATTAACCTTGTAAAGCTGCATTTCTTAAACATAAACATTTTTAAGTAATATAACTATTTCTCAGAGCTCTTTGAATCGAAAATCGATTCTGAATCGAATCGTCACCCCAAGAATCGGAATCGAATTGAATCGTGAGTTGTTGTACGACTCACATCCCTAATCACTATACTAGCTTTATCAAAAATATATGGTAAATCACTCATGAAAATAGTAAATAATAATGGACCAAGACAACTCCCTTGTGGCACATCACGTACTACACTCCTGGTACTAGAGAAGCTGCCATTAAAAACACTGTCTGTGTTCTGTTAGATAGGTATCTATAAAACCAGGTAAGAGCTGAGGCCAGTCAGGGCCCTGCTATAGAAGGGCCCGTTAGCTGCTGTGGACTCAACTGTGTACGGCCTTTCACAGCATTTTATTACAAATATCTGATACAATGTGGCATGCTATGTGGTTAACTGTACGAACATATTTTATTTGCATGTGGGAACCACTAGTGCCAGGTTAGCACTACTTAGCATGTAGCTTGGTAACACAAGCTCTAGTGATGGTGCAATGATTAACTGCACCATATGAAATATGCTAGTCATACATTTTAATATCCGCATACAAGTCACCTGAAATGTGCATTAATCAAACATCCAAACCAAAAATATCTTGCTAGCCTGAGGTTCATTTATGTGGTAACTGGTAGAGGCCGTATTACAGCTTCATTTGTTGAATCCAGCTCTCTGTGTCGATATCTATATCTCTCTATCTATCAAGTGGTTCTATGTACACTGGTTTTGTGATCCATTTGGTTCAAGTATCTAATATCCCATGCCTATGTTTGACTGCATGTACAGCAGATGGTTTTATTCATCTATTTATTTATTATTCTAAGATTCCCCAAAAATTACAACAGAATGCAAGAAAAAAGGCACCTGCTGTGGATATGACAATACAATAGAGTGTAAATCTGTATTTGGACAAAGGAAGAATCTACGTACGATGACCTCGATTCTCTCAAACGAAGCCATTCAAAGGGAGCAGAAACAGGTTTAGCCAGTTAACAACAAAAGCTCCTTTTCATTACGTGCTTGAAATGGATCACATGAATACTGATTGACTCTGGTTCAATTACTCTTTATACTCAGCACAGGTGTTCCAATGAGGGCTGAACAACAGACGAGCAACCACTGCTCTTTGTCCCCAGGGACAGAGGGTGATGACATCATGACCTTCATTCAGTTGAAGGAGGTCAGTCCAAAACAAGTCCTGAGGACCACTGTACCGAGTTGCTGATCCTAAGATATTCTATGATCCATAAGACCCCCTGGAATGGATGCCAAGCTTAGGCTGGGTGAGATGAAATCATTGGTTTGCCGTATTACAGTCATTTCTATGCATATTTTCCAACTCCAAACTCTATAAACCTGAAAGCTGATTAGATTTAAGCATTTTCCGGTGATATGTATTTGTGTAATAAGGGTCTACACCCTATGTCAAGGCTTGGAGAATTACCTCAAACAAAATAAGGCAAAAAAAAAAACAAACAAAACTTAAAATACATTGAAAAGTCAAAAATTTCTAAATTGAGTGTTGCAGAGGGATGCAACACTCTCAAAATAGCTAGGACTATTGTCAATAGACATGATCGACAAACAATAAAAGGATTTTTTTTTGCAAAAAGTCAACAGTGTTGTAAAGAACTTGTGGAGAAGAAAAAAATGCAAATTAACTGCAAAAAGACTTGAGAAAAATTCAAGTTGACATCTACCATAAAGCTGTTATCCACCAGTGCCACCACATTCCAGAACTGCAAACTGCCCAAAGTGTCCAGAAGTACAAGATGTTCAGTACTCAGAGACAGGCCAAGGTAAAGAAGGTTGAAACACAACCACCACTGAACAAGACTCAAGTTCAAACATTAAGACTGGGCTAAGAAATGTCAGAATACAGATTTTCATGTTTCATGGACAGATAAAATGAGAGGGAATCTTAATGGACCAGATGGATGGACCTGGATGTTGAATGGACACACAACACCAATTTGAGTCACATGTAAGCAAGGTGGAGGAGGGGTACTGGTATGGGCTGCTCTTATTAATGGGGCTATTCCACAGAGCGCCATTCCTTCCCATTTAATCCCGAATACCAAATCAGGCCACGTTTTGAAGCATCATAGTAATTTCTTGAGCCATCTTAGTCAATCTTACGTAGTAGTGACAGCCATCATCGCCACCAAATTTGAAATCGGGATCCAATTTTTCAAAAATTTCATCCCCATTTTTCAAAATGTTGAGTGTACGTGGTAACTTCTGGGTATTTGTAGTCTTCATGGCTTCAATCATATTTGAACTTGTTCAGTCAGAGTATCCGTAGTGACTATGGCTTGAAGCTTGTGTGATCGTGCTCCATCGGGGTAAAAGTTTGAAGCTGAAGTAGTGTTAGTTGTGGTTTTTGATGATGTCTGGCCGAGGGCGCAGCTCCTTTCTTTCTTTTTCTTGCGGGTTGCCAGGTCTGCACTTTATAAGCGAACCTATTAGGAGGCAAGCCTTTTCATCCCGTTCTTCCACTTTTTTGGATTGTGGGCAAATGTAGCAGAACGGGCATCCTTGTGGAATCCCTATATGGATGAGCTAGTTGGACGTTTACAGGATGAAGATCTGCTTACCGTCCGCTTGCAAACCTACTGCCAGTTTTCAGAAGATACTTTCTGCAAGCAGCGGTACTGGAAAAAGTCAAAAACATTATTAAAAACTTGTGTGTCCTTTTTAAACATGGGATTTATATTAACAGCATCTAGGAGGCTGTGTTGTTAGCATACTCCTAACATCACTAGGTTGAGCCACATTTAATAATCATATTGCAGCAGTCCTGTATGTTGTAAGTCAATTAAATAGATATGGTGAAGTTCCAGCTGTTCAATTATGTTGAGTAGTGATGCTGCATTATCTAGCATTAGCTAGCAATCTCGTTTTTATGTTTGTCTCCCTGCACTTCCTAAATATTATGTGTCACTTGCTCACATCGTCCTCATATCCAAATGTTTGATGACAGATTAACTTCCCCAGAAAACTACATTTATGTGATAAATGTTAGGCGTTAGCGGTAGCTTTGCAGCTATGCTAAAATAAGAAATGGATGAAACTGAGCCTGATAATCACAAAATGGGGGTAAAATGTAGCAAAATGGCGCAGACTGACCCAGACTGACTCCAAATATGATTAAATATGATTCAGTTAAACACTTTTATTTAATTATTTTTAAGCGAAATGGAGCAAAATGGGAACTGATAGCAAAACAGGGGTAAAACGTAACAAAATGGAGTAGACTGACTCCAAATATGATTCAATTAAGTACTTTTATTTAATTTTTTAGCGAAATGGGGACTGATAACGAAATGGGGATAAAACGTAGCAAAATGGAGCAGACAAACTCCAAATATGATTCAATTAAGTACTTTTATTTAATTTTTTTTTGCGAAATGGGGACTGATAATAATGAAATGGGGTTAAAACGTAGCAAAATGGAGCAGACAAACTTCAAGTATAATTCAATTAAGTAGTTTTATTTAATTTTTTTTAGCGAAATGGCAAGAAATGGGGACTGATAATAATGAAATGGTGCTAAAATGTAATGAAATGGTGGACTCACCCATTGACTGAAGTTTCATCTCTTGAACACCAGATGGCACACCTGCCCCTACTACATGTACTGAGTGCATCTCACAAAAAAACACAAAAGCCAAACAATTAAATAAAAGTACTTATTTGGAGTCAGTCTGGTTCACTCTGCTCCATTTCATTACATTTTACGCCCAATTCGTGATTATCAGTCACCTTTTAGCTCCATTTCACCCATTTCGTATTTTAGTATGGGACGTAGCTTTGGCTATATTTTTTTAGCAGTTGAGCTGTTATCACAGCTAACTTTCCAGTTAACAAATTAGCAACAATTATCATTGAGAGCAAATGCAAAGAAGCTAATGTTTTTGCTAGATGTGCCCATAGTTAAAAGCAATTGTTAACCTTTTTCATTTGTATTTTACATTTTGTATGAACTCAAACTAGCATATGTTTCTCAGTATATCACAGTACATGTGGCTGGCTAAGTGGCTTTTTCTTGATAGCTTTTATCAAAATCACGTCTTCGTCAGAGCAGAAAAGTGAGCAATGTGTCCGCGGCACCAATCGCGTCCACTCTGGAGCTAACTGGAGCTATTACCGCAATGTCTGGTGAAACAAGAAAAGACACAGAGCTGAGAGATGCGTTTCTCCAACCTACAATAATCCCACAAACCAACATGGACTTTTTTCCTGCAAAAAACAGCTTTTGCAGATCGTCCCCAATGAAGGGGGGCACAACAACAAAAAAAACAAAACGCTGCATTCTAGAAACCTGATTGTGTGTAGCGCAGCATTTGGCGCTGAGCTCTGTTTTTCACGGGCAAATGAAAATAATAGGATGATAATGAAAAAGCAGATTATGCACAGAGAGCCGAGAACCAGTCGGGGCTGTTGTGGAAAACAAAAAAATGAATTAAAACAGGAACAAACATGCCAGCCTGTGTTACAGTGGGAACCTGCTGATTTTTTATGCATACTTGGGTGTGTGTGTGTGTGTGTGTGTGTGTGTGTGTGTGTGTGTGTGTGTGTGTGTGTGTGTGTGTGTTGTGTGTGTGTGGTGTGGATACTAGAAGGCGTCTTCCAGGTAAACAAATACAGCAGCCTGTCAGGATTCACAGAGGGAAGGAGAGAGGAAGAAAAGGAAGTAAATAAGGTGAAGCTTTTCTTGCCCTCCTGTGTGTTTCTTCCGCACTCTGGGAAGTTCGTCCTCTCTGAGGAGCTCTGAGGGTTTTGGCTTTTTTCTGCGGAAGAATCTCATTACCTGGACTGCCTGTGTTTACGAGCGTGATTCCAAAGACTCTTTGGCACTCAATCTTTCTTTCATCTCTCCTCTCCCTCACATTTGAGAAAAAAAAATTATAGAAAAGGGGAGAAACAAGGGTGCGTCCACCATGCAGGTAAAATGGAGCAGACAAACTCCAAATATGATTCAATTAAGTAGTTTTATTTAATTTTTTTAGCAAAATGGGGACTGATAATAATGAAATGGGGGTAAAACATAGCAAAATGGAGCAGACAAACTCCAAATATGATTCAATTAAGTAGTTTTATTTAATTTTTTTAGCAAAATGGCAAGAAAATGGGGACTGATAATAATGAAATGGTGTTAAAACGTAATGAAATGGTGGACTCACGCATTGACTGAAGTTTCATCTCTTGAACACCAGATGGCACACCTGCCCCTTCTACATGTACTGAGTAATGCAGGTAGGGGCAGGACAAGAAAATCTCTCATGAGCATCAACGCAGGGTGCCATGAAGTGCATGATTCCTCAGGCTTTATACACTCAATAAATTAGTTATGACAAAAGTTTAAATTTGTGCCAGCAGAAAAAAACTGGTTTGTTGTCAATCCAGAACTAATGAAAATTTTCAATTTCAATTCATTTTTCAATTCATTTTCATTTATATAGCTCCAAATCACAACAAAGTTGCCTCAAAGCACTTCACACAAGTAAGATCTAACCTTACCAACCCCCATAGCAGCACACAGGTGACAGTGGTAAAGAAAAACTCCCTCTGAGGAAGAAACCTCAAGCAGACCAGACTCAAAGGGGTGAGCCTCTACCACAGGGGCGGGCAACCTGTTCCAGAAAGAGCCATGAGGGGCAGGTTTCTTGCAGCCACTTGACTCCACCAGGTGATTTCACTGATTAACTGATTCCATCTGCTCAAAGTGATATTAATCAGTAAAATCACCTGGTGGAGTCAGTGGCTGCAAAGGAAAACCTGCACCCTCATGGCTCTTTCTGGAACAGGTTGCCCAACCCTGCTCTACCAACAAAAAAGCATCAGAAGGCTGATGATGGCAATAAAAATAATAACTTTATTGAAATAGCCCTTACTGCTATCGTTGTTTTGCAGAATATAAATAAAAAAAAATGTTCAAAAAACTCTACCAGTCATTAAAAATATAAAATGAAAATGAAATGAAAGCTATAAGAGAACTGGTACATACACAGTGCACTCCACACAGGACATAAATGTACAAGTAAATATATATGTGTGTAAAATCTTGAAATCTCTAGACAGGTATGGAAGTTTGAGCCATCTGGACTTCTTGGTTGTTAATATACAGTATAACAAATATTTTTACGTCCTCAAGGACGTAATAAAATAATCAACATTATTTATTTCTCTGTCTGTTAGTAGGATTACGTCAAAACTCCTGCCATGGATTTTGACAGAATTTGCACCACAGATAGCTATTAGGTCATGGAAGACTCCATTTTGGAGGTGATCTGGATCCAGTTTCTGGACCAAAATTTCACTTTATATAGGCTTTGAAGGATTACGTTAAAAAAAAACAAAAAAACAACTATAGATTTTCACCAAATTTTCACCACACACTGGTGTTAGACCTTAGAAGACTCCATTAAATTTTGGAGGTGATCTGGATCCGGATATCACTTTGTTAAGGATTACATCAAAATTACTTCACAGATATGACATCATAATGTAAAGCCAAGATCAGCCAAGATGACCATACTACTCCAAAATGTAATCACCTCTAGACAGCAGTCCTAGTAATATTCCCACCAAGTTTGAAAAAAATTCCCTTCAGCCATTTTTGTGTTATCTTGTCTAGACCAATGCCAGTGAACACAATACCTTGCTGTCACTGCTTCGCCAACACACAAAGCAACAATGGCTGATTGGTCTGTATATTAGCTTATTCCATCTAAAGTGTTATTGTTGAGTAAACATGATTGAAGCCGTTAAGATAGCAAATACCCTGAAGTTACCATGTACTATCAGTGATTTTGAGAATATGGATGAAATGTTTGATCACTTCAAGAATTGGATCCTGATTTCAAATCTGGTGGCAATGATGGTCGTAACTACTACATATACTAAGTTTGTACAAGATTGACAAAGATGGATCAAGAAGTTACTATGATGCTTCCAAACATGCCATGATTTGCTATTTGGGATTAAACAGGAAGGAACAATGCTCTGTGGAATAGCCCCAGAAGGCCCAAATTTGTGTCTGTCTATTAGGGAAAATATTTTATATAAATATATTTCATTGATCAACTCATGGTTCATAAATAGTATGACCTATGTATGATTTAAGAAACCTACTAAAATAGTTACCTATTTCTAGTTGGGATATTTTATATACTTCATTCACCTAATTTCAAAAATTTACTAAAATACACATTTCAAAATTTTTTTTTTTTATTTTGGAGAATTTCAGACAGATTAGAGTGGATTGATCTGTAAGGATTGTGCTAGTTCTTAAGGCCATCATCGGCACCAGATCTAATTTTTGAACTGCTCAAAAATTTCATCCCAATTCTCAAAATCGTTGCAAGCACATGGTAACTTCAGGTATTTGTAGTCTTAACAGTTTCAATCGTGTTTCAAACATCATTAAATGGGACATCATAGCGATTACGGCTTGAAACTTGCTCAACTGTGCTCTATGGGTAAAAATTTGAAGCCAAAGTAGCATTTGTTGCCTCTTTTGTTCAGAGGGCAAACTCCTTTTGTTCGTTTTCGATGTGAGTTGTCAGGTCTGCACTTTAGAAGGCAAGCCGGATTAAGCCGTTTTCATTACGTTTTTGCTCTTTTTTTGTATTGTGGGCGATCATAGCTCTGTGGAACAGCCCTGTTAAAGTGTCACTAATTTAATTACTCTAATTTATGGAGAATTTTCTGTCTTTCGGGACCTCTTCAAAGGAAAGGTTGCTACACAAAGTATCACATTGCACTCAAAAGGAACTCACATATTTAAAAAAACACACACAGACACACATAATGAACCCTTTGGCTTGCATTTCAAGGTCTATTTTTAGGATCATAGCGTCTGACTGTCATGTTGCCTTTGTAAGGCGCACCGGCTCCGTCTTCGCACGGAGGGAAACTGAAATCACCTGACGCCCCTGTTGTGACAGGCAGCACTCCAAACAATAATTCAGTTTGTCACCACTTTGCATCTTTATTCTCGCTCACGTCTTCTTTCAATCAAGTGAAAGTAAACAAGATAGAGAGGGCGAGGGGCTCTGAGGCAGAGAAAAATGGAACGCGATGGAGTTAAAGCAGCTCGCCCGCTCAGCACAGTTACATCGTTGCCAGCATCATATCATAGGACTTGGTAATGTCTTATTTTTCCTTGTGTTTCTGACAGAAAATTTGTTCAATCTAACTGAAGTGCATGCAGAGTTTAGATGAAAGAGCTCTTAGTATAGAGTTGTTTTTCTCCTTTCTTTTTCCTCCTACACGCTCACCACCGCCGTCACACCTCCCTTGATACCCCGGCACTCTAATTGCTATCACATGAGTCACAAATGCATGGCCCATTTCTTTTCCAGCAGAACAATTATTCCAAGCAAGCATCATGTCAATCAACACTTGCTATTCTCGTTTGACTGGCTGGTGTATGTAGGTGTGTGAGAGTCTGGGTAGAACTTGGTGGTAAAAGCTGAGCTCAAGATCGGGTTTCTGTGACGATCATTTACCTTTGTCTCATCAAGGTCATTACAAATATTTGAGGCACAAAACCAAATTCAAAATGCATGTAGATCATTCCAGTAAATTAAATTTTTTTACATTGTATTGTGTTTAATAGTATGGCATAAACTATGGGCAGCCCGTGGCATGAGCAATATTGTCTGTCAACTTGGGCGGAAAGTGGGGTGTGCACTGCAAAAGTTTTTTTTTTTTAAATACACCATGTTATACTTGTTTTTATTCCCATTGACTACTGGCATTCATCAGGGATGAGTTCTGGGTCCTCTTCTGTTCAGTGCTTTAATGGACTGGTTGTGGAAGTCAGTGGCTTAAGTGCCTTATTGGTGTGAAAAGGTTTACAAACCTCAGCTTCACAGATGTTAACGGGACTCAGTTCCAATTACTTGCCAGTCTTAGCCATAACAGTTTGCCTTGATATCCAAGAAATCAATTGTCAACAGTTTTGTAGTTCTAAGAGGAAGCAAGCATAAATATCAGCAGTGCTTCTTTGCAGCTTGTGTTGGCAAACTGTTTGATTTTGATGGCAAATCTGCTCTGTAGGACATCCTGAAAATTTGCAGGATCCTAGATACATTGTTGGACATGACAGCAGTCAGCTATAAACAGTTACTGTGAAGGTTCTACAGAGTGTGGCAGAATTTCTGACTTCTTCCCATTGAATTCTGACATTTGTTAAGGACGTGTTCTGGCTCCTACACTGTTCAACACTTCCATGGACTAGGTTTTATGCAGGCTGGTAGAAAACAGTGGCTTCGGTGCCTTTGTTAGTGAGGAAAGGTTTACTGACCTAGACTTTATGATGATGCTCTGATCTTTGCAGAATCAATAGATGATCTGATTACAGCAGTCAAAAAAGCTGAGTAAAGAATCTGAGTGTCTGGATAAGAGATGGTCCTGGATCAAGAGGAAGATCCAGGTTTTCAAAGACATCCTTCACTGACCCATCATCAATGTACGGTTGGCTCAATCTTGAGGACCCTAGTAGATGGAGGAAGGCCAAGGAGGTGCCTATCATTTTACTGGGTGTGGCACATAGATGGATAGTTTTGAGGGGTGGGGATGGAGTGGTCACTTGCCTAGATGGGTTGCCATGTAGGTTCTGAGGTTTCTCCATTGTGTGGTGGATGTAGAGACACGCAGGACCTGTACATAGTCCTATAGTTGACCTGAACTGTACATCCTAGGGCAGCTGCAATTTCCAAGCCAATCTTGAGGTGCAAAAATATGTAGTGTGCAAACTTTAATAAACCATTAACATGGGACCAGTGATCACTTTTCTATCTGACATCGGTTCTACTTTGGTTAGCAAGTGAGACTGTTTTGCTGCATTGGATTTTTGGATTCTTGCCTTGTATGTACACATATATCTAAATGCTTTTTCCAGTTGGGGCCTCACTTGCACTGTTGTTATGCTAAAAATACTGGAATCCCTTGTGAGAGGTGGTGTTCAGATGGGGGTGTTGTGAAAAGAGGATTCAATCTTGAAATGTGTTGTTGTGAAGGTGGAAAACTCAAGACGTCCTGTGGGCTACATTTCACAACCTCTCCTAAGGGCCTCTATAGGGAGAATCCTCCCACTGTGGCACTAGTAACTGGAAGCCGACAAGTACATCTCACACCACCCTCTCTCAGACACAAAACACGTACAAAAACTTTTCCAGGACACAACAAAGTGGGCACAAATCAATATTATAAATAACCTCAGCAGGATGTAGATAAGAGCCTGTCATAAAGGCCAAATCTGCCAGTTAGTCCAGGAGCGAGGTCATCAATTTGACCTGATTGGTACCACTGAAGGTGACCAAACGACACTTAGAATCCAGCTTTGGTGTGCCATGGCCTACACAAAAATGTATGGTACCATCACAGGGTGGTAGCTGTAGCCAGCTAGGGGTCAATGAAGAATTACACAGAGGTCAAAATGTAAAAATGCTCCGATCATGTTGAAACATGTCTGATCATAAGGATTCCAAAAAGGTATAGTCTGAACTATCTGTGACGGAATGTTCTGGAGTTATGAGGTAAAAACAGCAAAAAACTGTGGTAGCAGACGAACCATTTCTTACATAATAACACTGCATTGTGCCATTACTTGACAAAATATATTTTACTTCATTAGGCCATAACTCCTGCATTTTATCATCATCTGACATTTCTGTAATATGCTAGCTCAACACAATATGTGATAAATATCCCCACATGAGGGTAAATGTGTTGAGGTTAGGGTGGTGGCCAAGAGGTTATTTGTGCTTGGTTTCCAGTGTGAAAGGTTCCTGGTTCAAAGGTCACCCCTGCCCATTCACCATGTATCAGGAAGGGCATCCTGTGTATATTTAGGGTATATTTATTGGGTCACAAATCTGACATCGGTATGGATCTATATGTTGATTTGGCAAATGTTTTATACTAGATGCCCTTACTGACTCAACTCCGAATTACATGGCGAATGGGCAGGGGTGGTCTTTAATCAAGGTTCCAACCTTCCACTCTTGAATCAAGGACACTAACTGCTTGGCCACCACGCTGCCGTAATCATGATTTGGTGCAAAAGCATTATCCACAAAAGGTTGAGTCTTTGAGGAACAAAGATGTACAGGTGAGCTTCAATTTATGAACAAATGGATGAGAAAGGTTCAAAAACAATGCTCCTCTACAAAAGATTTGCATATTTCTCCCTCTACAATGCATAATATTAAATGATTCAAGGAGGTTCCATGCATAAAGGGAAAAAGGTGCAAGCTAAACTGAAGACCAGTGATCTGATCTGTAAGATGGTATTGCATCAAGAACAGTCATTCATCAATAAGTGATATAACTAGTGCCAAAATGAAGGAAGTTTGGCACTACAGGTAGGAGATTTTGGTACTAGGTGAAAGGTTGGTGAGCATTTAAATGTGAAAATTGTACTGTTTTGTTGACAGGGTTAGGGTTAGCCACAATCTTATGCAAATAAAGAATCTGCATTTATGTAGATGAATATTCTAAACATACTTGAAGGGAGTGCATACATAAAAATACACATATCCTTTTGAGATATACAAGATTTTGCATAACAAACACTATCTGACTGGCATGTAGTTTTACCACAGATATACATAAAATATGCAGGACCTGGGAAAAGTACAAGGGGGCCACTCTGAATTCAAATCAGGAACCAACCACTGGAAGACCTCAAAAGAATGCCAGTGTAGGTTGCCGAGGAAACATCAGGAAAATAATGGCATGACAGCCAAACTTCATAAGACGACAAGCAGAGCACAAAAAGATACAGAACATGAACAGGAAAAAACAAACTGTTTTTGTGGACCAAACTGGACAAGAAATAAATGGGTACAATTTAGCACCATAGTACAAAAGAAAGTCTGCTGATGTTGGAAGCCACAGGGTGTTGACTCCTTGGTTTGCCTGTCACTTGGTAACAAATACCCCCCAGCTGTATCACACAAACACAATTTCGCACTAAATCTCAAATTCAGGTGTTTTATCTTCAAGTCTCTACATTGCTATGGTGGAAGTAGAAGGCAGGAGAAGAAAGCATGGCACTTGGTTTGGGGTGGACCGCACACACTTCCTCAAAGATAGAAGCATCAATCTTACACACAACGGGCATCTGTCTCTCTGCCAGCAAACTGCACAGCAACCTGCATGACAAACACTTTCATTTAGCCACCAGACATCCAGCAACCAGCTGGAATCACTAAACTAGAACATAGTAACGTGACAGTCACGCGATGACATCAAAGTGACGAACACGACCAAGCACCAAGTGGCAAACAGCAGTGATGTGGGACCACGCTGGGAAGATCATTGTGGATGAAGATCTGAGATATTAAAGATTACGTTATGTCTTGGAAAATAAAGTGTTTGTCTGCATAAATTTTGCAATCAGACAAGGCGCAGGTAGAATGCTTCACACTCAACTGCCATTATAGATGACGACGATCCAAACCCCATCACGGGAACACCAAACATCAAAGTCGATACAGATACCCAGAAAAATATTTCAATATCGTGACGGAAAGAAAATACCAAAAAAATTAAGAGGCATAATTTTTAATAAAGATTAATTAGAATCAAGGATATGTGAATATGTAACCAGATGACAAATCTTTGTGGACAAGGCTACAATGGGGTTCAAACACCAGATTGCTCGTACTTTAGACCAAGGATCTACTAGTGGGGCAGCATAGCAAAACAATTGTTCATTTTGTGATAAAAGCATGGAATTTGGCACACATATTTTAAATTAACTAATGTTTATTTTCAGATATGGCGCCATCCTGGAGCTGACCTCTAATGAGCAATAAAGAATGAGAAAAATTAGAAAAGGGGTCAAAATTTAAAAAATGCTCCAATCATGTTGAAAACTAAACCACATTATTTGTCTGATGATAAAGATTCCAAAAAGGTATAGTTTGGACTATCTATGATTGAATGCTCTGGAGTTATGGGGTAAAAACAGCACATATGGCGACAAAGGTCACTTTCAGTTTGTACAGGGGTCAAAAGTTAAAGTTGCTCCAATTTTGGTAAAAAGTGATGCACATAAAAGGGATTAATGAATGCATCAAGAACACCCATTCATTAATACCTGATATAACTAGCGCCAAAATGAAGGAAGTTCAACACAGTTTTGACTGTGTTGAATGTTTGGTCTCCAACGTAAAGGTCAAACAAGGTCGACATCCATTGGATTCTATGACATCTGACATATGTTACCCTGTAACATGATAACTAAGCATGACACATGGTCCAAACTATTCCTTTTTAAAATGCTATTAACTCAACAATAATTTGCATCAGTTTTTTTGTTTTTTTTTTGTTTTTTTACCAAAAGAGAGTTTTTAAGTACAACCCCAAGTCTTAAAAAAAATCAGGATGATATGGAAAATGAAACAAAAAATGTGGCTCACAGTATGAACCAAAGATATTTCAAAATAATTCATCAAGTGCTGAAAACATTTAAGGAACGGTATGCACAAAGACCAATAGAAGGCTAGTGTATCGAAACCTCAATGACTTTCCAGCCGGGGAGCATAAATCATCCCGAAAAGAAGCTGGAAGCTCTTTGATACTTCAGAAAGACGCTCAAGATTGCTTTGATGTTGGATTATGAGCAGGCTAAAGTAGTTCTTTATAATTTAAAGGCATGATCAACATTAAAAGACCAAAAACAAAAAAAGGGGGGGCGAGACGATCAAGCAAACTTGTCTGAGGACTTCCAGTCTGGGTTCTGGAGTGTCTCTTTAAGCAGTACGAACAAGGACAGACAAGATAATTTATGAGACAGGCTCTCTTCAAATGTGTAAACAATTTTCCACTGCAGAACAACCAGGGGCCAAATGAAGCATCTACTCAGCGTGTGAAGCATGAACGAGAGCCTTTCACATCAAGTCGGGACACTGCAGACCTCCACCGTCTGTGCACACGCATGTGATAATCGACATGGACCTGGAAAGTGGCAGAAAAGGGATGAAAACACTCTGGTAGAATTTTAATTTGACAAACAAGTGAAAGTCACTTGACGCGAGACAACAGAAGCTTTATGACCTTGTGTTGTGCTGCATGTCTAAAACGAGATCTTAGGGTCGAGGTGGCATGTCTACGTGCACCTGTCTCCACTTGCGTTTGAGTGACTCATCCGCGAGAGCTATTGTCTGACACTATGTGAGCCCAAAGCCATTAGCTAGACTCAGAATATATGCTCATTACAGTTTCCTGAAATATATCAGCTCACCTCAGTGAGGGGTGACAAAGGAAATGATGACATCCTTTGTGTGAAAGATAGAAGTCAAGAGGTTTCAACATGAGGGTGGATGACGAGTGCGATCCTGGTGCTTTGTGGTGTTACTCTGAAGAGGCCTAGAAGCGCTCTATAAATGCGATGGTAGCAAGAAGGCAACAGCAGACAGGCGGATATGAATTCACAATACTCAAATGCAACACACACAGCGGGTTATAATCATGCTGGCATGTGGGCACAACGTGTGCACATGGACTCATACGGGCACACACGCAAGCAATGGGGCAGCAAATAACTGAAACAATCCTGCAAATGATGATAAAAGCACCAAAAGTCAGCAAAAATACTCCTTAGACATTACTCTTTGGAAAAAAAAAAAAGACGACGAGCCACTTGAATTTTCAATAGGCGACCAGGTAGGAGTCAGTTGAAGAAAAATTAAAAATGCTCCAATCAAATTGAAAACTACACCACATTAGTTATCATGTTACAGGGTAACATATGTCACATGTCACAGAATCCAATGGATGTTGACCTTGTTTGACCTTTACTTTGGAGATCAAGCATGCAGCACAGTCAAAACTATTCCATTTATTAATCCTACTACCTCAACCAATAATTTGCATCACTAATAATAATAGGTAATAGGATTAATAAATGGAATAGTTTTGACTGTGTTGAATGCTTGATCGCCAAAGTAAAGGTCAAACAAGGTCAGCGTCCATTGGATTCTATGACGTGAGGGTTAGGGTTAGGGTCACATCACATGATAACTAAGCATGATACATGGTCGAAACTATTCCTTTTTAAAACCCTGTTAACTCAACTAATAATTTGCATATTTTTTAAACAAAATTGGAGCAACTTTAACTTTTGACCCCTGTACAAACTGACACTGACCTTTGTCACCATTTGTGCAGTTTTTACCCCATAACACCTGAACATTCAGTCATAGATAGTCCAAACTGTACCTTTTTGGAATCATTATGATCAGACAAATAATGTGGTGTAGTTTTCAATTTGATTGGAACATTTTTAATTTTGACCCTGTGTAATTATTTAATTGACCCCTACCTGGTCGCCTCTTGAAAATTCAAGTGCTAGCTGTTTTTTTTTTTTTTTTTTGTCAAAAGAGTAATGTCTAAGGAATATTCTCTTAGTTGCTGCACTACAGGCAGCTGCCGGCATCCTGCTACGAGTGTGTGATTACGCCTCTCTGGGGTTTAGCGTTTCATAAACATATCATCGTAAAGGTGTGCCTTCTCATGAGTGCATGAGAGCATGCGTGTACACTTGCTTGTGCAGCTGTTGTAAAGCCAGCATTAGCGACGTCGCTGCAGCACGCTCGCCCACCATAACACGGAGTCATTTCACAAACAGCAATACGACACAGCTGTAGGAAATTTAGTTTCTCCAACACTGATTCGGGGCTCTGTGTCAGCCACAACGCTGGGGTGAAAAATGAACAAATGCAAAGCACAACGTTTCAGAGATTGAGTCTACAGAACTAAAGAAATTTTATCATCCATCAGCTGGTTCACTGACCTCACCCTCAATGCGCCACATGACTACCCGCTGCTGAGATAAGTCATCTCAGCATTCATGTCTCTGGGTCCTTGGCCTTTGAGATTGTGAGATTTCTGGCAGTGCCGATACATTTGAAAGAGAAACAAGGTCCTAGTGCTTTCAGCCTTACTCTGCGATTGTAAGACTTGGACACTAACCAGGGACCGAAGGTGATGACCGGATGTCTTTGGCACAAGGTGTAGTCGGAAGATTCTTGGACACCACTGGAATGATCAAGGACAACAGATCATCAGACATTTATTATTCATTCATTTTCAGCCGTTTGCACAGGTTCAAGTTGCATTAGCAGTAGTAGCAGCTCTCCCATGCTTCCCTATCCTCAGCCAAGTCCTCTGAATCTTCGTGGGGGATCCTGAGGCATTCCCAAGATACCTGAGAAATATTATCCCTCCAGTGTGTCCTCAGTCTTCCCTCCCAGTTGGATGTGCCTGGAAGACCTCCCTGAGGAAGACAACCAGAAGGCATCCTAACCAGATGCCTTCTGGTTGTCTTCTTCAGCTGGCTCCTTTCGACAGGAAGAAGCAGTGGCTCAGTTTAGTTTTTTCACATTTTCACAACTGTATCACCTTTTTTGACCCCAAATTGCAACTTATTTAAAATGAGTATTAAAGTCATATTCTAATCCAATTACATTTTTTTCCGTGAATCTGACGTGTGAGATTTCAGGCCGTATAATATCAGGGTAACAGTGGCAAAATATTCAACCATTTCACATTTGGATGTATTAGTCCGCATCCTGACCGGTGTTCTGACAAGATGTCATTCTTGTTCTCCACGCAACTGCGCATGCGCAATATTGTCGGGACGCGGAGCTGTCAGTCTATGCGACGAGACGCACAATTCGACAGAACACCGGCTGTGTGCGCTGCTAGCTATTAGCGCAGTTAGCTGAGAGCGAGAGAAAGTCACATACCGATGCTGCCGCCGCTGAAATGGGTGAGTTTAAGCTAACATACAAAAGTATTGATGTGGATTCTAATACAGAATTATCGTTTCACATTTGATGGATTTGATTGATTTTCACGTTTGATGGATTACTTCGCGCCCTGACCTCTGTTGAAGTGACAATGCCTCAGCTCAATGGTAAGCCTCGCCGACCGAATTACCTACAGAAAAATAAACCATGCAAACGATGGAACTGAATTAGAATGGGAACAACGCCCTTGTGTCTGATGATTTGGCGACATTGATGCCGTTACAGCTCCGCTAACCGCGCACCCTAAAACTCTATTTGCGACTGTTTTTGGCAATAATTGCCGAATTGCCAAATCAGATTTAAGTCCACTAATTTCTTAAAATGACATCCAGGACATCTCAGCTATTTTCACCTTTTTTGTGCACTTGTGAGTAAAGCCAGGAAGAAGAAGTCTCATATAGATCCCGAGGCCAGTTGGTGTGCTGGTTCCCATTCCTGGATTTCACAGCATGAAATGGATCAGTCTATGACTTCACCTGGGTTAGATGCCAGTCCGATGCAGGTTAATTCTCCAGCCAAGGACAAACACAGGCAGGACTGATCCGATTCCACCCTAGGTCAATACATTGGTAGCCCAACTCCTTATCCCATTTTAGTTGTATAGCTTGTTCTGCATGATGCACAAATTCGCTTTATATAAAATGTTTTTTGGGTCCCACAAGCTGCTGGAATTTCTTATTTCAACATTTTTTTTCTTTACATTTTAATAGTATACGCTGGCTACAAGACTGTTGGCTGTATTTTCACAATTTTTTTCATTCATGAGGTCTAGTCTTATGTTTTAGGTGTTTTTTTTCCCACATATTAGCATCAACACACATCATTTACCACATTTGACAGACACATCTTGTACAGGAGGTGCAAACAAGCTAACTGATGCTAATTGTCATTTTACACCACCCGCATCAGCTGCACAGAGTTTATTCAAATTGTTGTTGCACTGTGTTGGTGTTATCACCGATTTATTGTAGATTCTTCTGCGACTGAATTCAAAGACAACCCGAGACAATGCTCAGGACGAAGAGCTGCATTGTGGGAGCTCAGGTAAGGGTCCACCTTATCTCTTATCAACACAGATCTCTGCCCTAGGTTAATGATGTGGTATGAAAATCAAACAAGACTGTCAGCAAACCTAGAGATGCCCCAACAAAGAAAGAGATAAGGATCGAATGAGAGTAGCCTTGAAGATTGCATGAAGATAATCCGCTCTTCAGAAGGCCAAAGTTAATTAACACAAGCCTTTTCTCCTCATCTTCATGTTGCCATTTTATCTTCTCTGTGTATTGCAGGAGAGCCCACACTTTCCTTTGTTTCTCTTTAAGAATAATTTAAACATTCTCTTATACTGTGAAAAGCATAAATTAAAGGATTACAACAATGGGGACAACTCCTTACCTTGAGAGGATTCTAAAAAGGGTCATCCTGTTCCCTGTGCAGAGAATAACAGTGTAGATGAGTGGTGGGGGGTGGGGGGTCTGTCCATCCCAGCTACCGAATGCTATCATCTTGTGACTCACCACATTAAAAAGAGTGTATAAAGGGCATGAACTGATCAGTTTGTGGTGAACTGTGATGCACCACATAAATCCCAGAAGTTGTTTTGTGGTTACGGTAAAAAACTTCAAACACTGCTCAGAATGTCTGAAAAGACTGTTGTGGAGTCCCCATGATTAGCAACCCAGAAATCGCACTATAAACTGAAATACACAAAAGAACACAAAATTAATACTAGATTTTAAGAATAGATAGGGGGACGGATCATTATTCCAAAGGTCCCTAAAGAGGCCGGTAGCTGATAAACTACTTAAAACAGTGGCGACACCTTTCTATCAGGGTTCTAGCTACAGTGGGCGCCGCCTAGTGGTACCACCCGGCACTGCAAATTTCTTTCCCGGTTCTCGGGTTCAAATTTGCTCTGCCGCCCACAACGGATTTCCAAAAAATTAACTGAAATGTTGCTGAAAAATGTACCAATTCAATTGTATTTCAAGCTTATAGTGTCATACTTTTTTTATTTTGCAAGTTCAACCAAATAATTAAAGAAATAAATATATTTCTCATTTTCTTCATATCTCAATGGCAAACGACAGAGATCAGCAGTCTCTCTGCCGTTTGTGGCTGAGAAAAAACTTCCATGGATATTCCAGAGTGTCAGTGTGTGCAGATGCTGATGTATTCAGAGGTTTACGGTTTTATTTTACAGTTTAAAGGCTCCCGATTCCAAAAAGCTCGGAGGAATGGTGAGAACAAGGAGGAGAAGAATGAGAGGGAGGGGCAGGAGAGAGCGCGTACAGCTCTTGTTCCAGCAAGACAATTCGTGGTTATATTGTTTCTGTTGTGTTTTTTTTTTTTGTTTTTTTTTAAGTAAGGCAATCCTACTTAAAACATGTTGGTAAAAAAACTGTCATCACAGAAAAACTCTGCCTGCTTCACTGGATTAAAGAAGAAGAATAGAGCAAATGGCCATCAAATATTAATGTGCTTTAACCTTTTCAATGTTATTTATTTTAGTAACTTAGACTTCGACAGAAACATTTTAAAAAGAACTTTGGTATTACAAATATTACAACATAAATGGCATTTTTTTTGTGTATAATTCTTACTGTCAATGCATCTAAAATCACTCAAAATTGGTTAAAATAGGGCTTGCAAATAACATTTTAAAGGTATAAAACCCTATAGCTTCAGGGGGCTTTGCCCCCTTGACCCCTGCAAGGGGTCCCTGCACCCCCAGTTATGATCCGTGATCATATAATTTATCCGGCACTAAAATGGTTCTAGCTAGAACCCTGCTTTCATTCTCTAATCTTCCTCAGGATTTGAAAGTTTCTCCATGGCACATCCTCGTTCGGCTTCTGGCCTGGAAGTGGGAAAGTGCTGAAACTCCAGGCGACTGACCTGAGGTACCATCAGACCAATGGACCTTCAAAATACTGAATGGTCACCAGTAGATAGAATGCGTGCCAGGGGATTGTGCCAAAAGTGGATTGCAATGGCTCACTCAAAACACAACTTTGAAGTGTTTTAAAACATCTTACTTGAAATTAACTGGCAGATGGCAACTAACATTAGGTACATGTTGCCACCTTCTGAAGAAATGTAGCAGAACATAATCCTTATCCAAAATGACATATCAGGGCTATTCCACAGGGTGCCATTCTATTACAAATGTCTGTGATTCAAAAAGTCCTAAAATAGGGTGAAAAGGCTTACTCTCCCTGTACTAGCAGCTGCACGCTTGCCTCCTCTACCCTTGCGCCTTCATCCAGACACCACTGTGCTGTTCAAGTTTGAACAAAAACCGCCATTGTTTGAGCCATTGTTTGATCGTGCCCAGTTGGAGCAAAATCAAACATGTTTCATGCCATAGTCACGTATTAAAGAAGTTTAAAGAAGTATAAACATGATTGAAACTCTTAAGATTATGAACACCACAAAGTTAACAAATGATTTCGAGAATCGTTCAAATGATTGGGCAGCACGGTGGCTTAGTGGTTAGCACTGTTGTCTCACAGCAAGAAGGTCATGGGTTTGATTACCACCTATGGCCTTTCTGTGTGGAGTATGCATGTTGAAAACTGAATGAATTAGAAACTTTATAATTGTCCAGGTCTCTCATGCAAAGGAGGTATCGATCTTAATGGGACTAACCTGGTTAAATTTAAACTTAAAAAAGTTTGAACATTTCAAAAATTTGATCCCGATTTTAAATCCGGTGCTGATGATGGCCGTAACTACTACGTAGGACATGTTTGTTCAAGACTGATAACGATGGATCAGTAATGCTTCAAACATTCTGATTGGCTATTTGGGATTAAACGGAAAGAAACGGCCTTCTGTAAAATAGCCCGTAAAATAAAAGAACAAATAAATTCTTCCTGTTCACCTCATGTCTGTCAGGAAGACAGTTACAAATTGTAACTCCAAGTATCCTTTTTGAAGCATGTAATAAACCCCATTGCTCACAATGGAGGCACTCAGCTCATGCAAATGTTAGCATGCTAGCATTGCATCATGTGACACCAGTTAGTATCATGTTATGGGATGCTAGCAATTTTTTAAGACACAGCAACAATTAAATCTAATGGTCTAGTGCAATGACAGTGCTTTGACATACCAAGCTAATGCCAAGCTAATTATACAATATATACTACATAAAGACTAACTTTATTAAAGTAAGCAAAGTGCCGTGACAAAATTACAACATTTTCCAATTTTGAACTGCAACTGGATTAAATATATAATTTAGAAGGACCATGGTGCATACTTCTCAGTATTTTTTTTAATACATGCTTCAAATGAATGATTCAGCAGATTATAGCCAAATTATTAGCTGTCAGTATAAAGTACACTTTATTTATCAGCTTATATTTCTTTGCTAAAGAAACATGCTAAAATAGCTAGTTACGAGGTCTATTAGATAAGAAACCGACACTTTTATTTTTTTTTTAACTATATGGATTTGAATGACGTGCGATTACACCAATCATGCTTGAACCCTCGTGCGCATGCGTGAGTTTTTTCACGCGTCGGTGACGTCATTTCCCTGTGGGCAGGCCTTGAGTGAGATGTGGTCCCGCCCTCGAGACGGCGCGCGTTGCTTTATCAAAATTTTTTCTGGACCTGTGAGGAATATCCGAGTGGACAGTATTCGAGAAATTAAGCTGGTTTTCGGTGAAAAGTTTAACGGCTGATGAGAGATTATGGGGTGTTTCTGTCGGTGTAAGGACTTCCCACGGAGCGGGACGTCGCGCAGCGCTTCCAGGCGCCGTCGTTGGCCTGTTTCGACCTGAAAACATCCTAATTTAAGGCTTAATTCACCCAGGACATCGTGAGAGAACAGAGAAGATTCAGAAGAGGCCAGCATGAGGACTTTATGCGGACATTCCACTGTTTAAGGACATTTTTTAATGAAAGACGTGCGCGCAAATTCGCTGAGTCGTTTCCGTGACGACTCGGCGAATCTGTGTGCGCCGCGACAGGAAAAACACCTCCGTGTTGAAAACCATTTGTAAAATTCAGGCGGCTTTTGATGGCTTTCAACAAGTGAGTAACTGAGAAATTGTTTAACAGCTTGGGCATGTTCCAACTTGCCCGTTAAGGTTGCCAACGGAGGTGTTTTTCCTGTCGCGACCCCCTGTAGTCGGGTCCGGCCCGACATGCGACTCTGCCCGTACGTTCTTTCATTACAAAATGTCCGTTAACAATGGAATGTCCGAATAAACTCCTCATGCCGACTTCTTCTGAAAGTTCTCTGTTCTCTGACGACTTACTGGGTCAACAGAGCCTGAAATGTGGAAGTTTTCAACTTGAAACGGCGAGACGCTGCCGCCTCGAAGCGCAGATCGCCGTCAGGCACCGTGGGCCATCCTTACGGCGACACTACCAGACCAAAATCTCTCATCAGCCGTTAAAATTTTTACCGAAAACCAGCTGAATTTATCGAATGGTGTCCACTCAGTTGTGCCTTACAGTTTTGAAAAAATTTTGATCAAACAAAGCAGCAGTCTCTGAGCCATTCCTAAACAATGAAAAAAACGACGAGAGGGTGGGCGACTCCTCACTCAAAGACTGCCCACAGGCGAATGACGTAACCGACAGGCGTGAAAAAACTCTTGCATGCCCACGAGGGTTCAAGCATGTCTGATGTACTCACATGTGATTCAAATCCATATGGTTTTTGAAAAAATAATAAGGTCGGATACTTTTCTAATAGACCTCGTATTGTTATTTGGGAGATTTTATACACTTTATACACTTTACACATTAAGTGTTTTTATTTGGGGGAATTCTGGCTTGATTAGCGTAGATTTATCAACTGGAATTTCACTACACCACAGTGTTACAGTGAAGTTTGAGCAGCCACAATAAACTGGCAAATGTGATAAAATAAAACAGCATCAGTGGAGCCAACAGTGTAGTGCTTACACGGTGAGGTGCTGCACTCTGACTCTTTGTGGCCGCACTGAGAATGCGGTTGGTCATGGGGATTCTGGCAGTCATCGTGGTGGATGTGAGGCACCACGACACCCTTTGTCTTTGCACACACTCCCCACTCCGTGTGTGAAAACATGCTGAGTGTCGGGTAAGCGTGAACGGCTGGCAAATAACAGCAGCTATTTGGCAACTGGCAGCCATGTTGAAGGCCAGCTCCAGTTCAAATGAATGACAATGCCAAAAGGGAGAAAGAAAGACAAAAAATTATGCTTTTTAAATTTAGCAAACATACCCCAAAAGAGCAAGGAAGCTAACAAAGACTTGGACGCTAATTCAGTCAGTCAAAAATGCCTGAAAACAGGCCGTGCCTGGTTGTCTGTGACAGTAACAAGCAGCGGACCTGACAAAGGGATCAGATCACATGACGACCTGACAGCTTGATGTCTGAGACAGTTCACACACAGGAGCCCTGTGGTGTGACAGACTGTCAGCAGAACAAGCCCCAACCTCCGGTGCTGAAAAATGAAGCCAATACAGAAATGTCAATACTTGCAGTTCATTGAATAGCCACTTGAGGCTGGCTTCACAAGCAGGTCACTACCCTTAGAAGCACATGTCAAATTCTAATTTTAAAATAGAAATAAACATACTTATAATTTGGCGCAAAAAAAAAACAGTTCTTGTCTTTCTAACTAGTGTCCCAGTTCATGACAAGGGTAATGTGGGTGAATTCAAAACAATAACAATAAAAATGAAGAACTAGCTATTCAAGCTATTTTAAGTGATAATGTTATGAATAATTCGGGACGTGATCCCTGGTTTATTTGTTTGTTTATTTGGATCCCCATTCATCATCACACATGGACATAAAAAATTATCTATATATGTTTAAAGGTTTGACCCAGATTGCTCGTTATACCAACAGATGCAGTTTCAGAAGTTTTGTGAAAAGACATTCATTAGAAGTGAGTTTAATGTAATCTGGTAATAAATTCCATTCCTTCACACCCCTAAACATGACAGTCTTCTTAATGGCATTAGTTCTAGCAACAGGTAGAGTAAAGTTGCCCAACACAACATGTCTGGTTCTGTATCTATGATTTGTGAACTGAAAGAAAAATTCCTAAACAAAATATAAGGTAACTTAATGACAATTGATGATGGTGTCAACGCTACTGACACCATCTTTTCTACAAGAAGGTCAGGACCGGGGGATCCTACCTGCCCAGATGGAACTTATCCTGCGGTCTATGTTCTCGACTCCTGGGGGTCGTGGCATGTTGCGTGCTTTGCGCCTTTCTCTGTTGAGGACGTCGAGGATTTATTCATATTTGGTCTTATGGTAGCAGGGCTGGTACTTTCTGGCTTATGTGCTGCCCTGATCTACCGGAAAATTGGCAAGACGGCAGTATCAAGAACCACAGCCCCTCACTTGTCCGTCATGATTAATGAGGTGGGTAAGGCGCTGCATTCTCAGACTGCGATGACTCTTGAACTCAGAACTCAGACGCAAATTGGATGACATCTTGGAGCAGATGCACGCCTTGCAGATGAAGATGAAGATTTCAGAGGCTGGGGAATATTCTTAATTCATAATTGAGAATATTCTTAATTCATAATTGAGATTTGGTTGTTCAAGTGAAGCTGTAAAAAGTGTTTTTCACTGCTCAAACCACAACACTGAAGGACAAATTGCCCTACTGTTTTCCTCCAGAGGAATGTCTTTGGCCTTGGTGAACATTCAGCTGTTTCTTATCTCAACTCACAAAGACAAAAAACAGTTTCACAGGACTGAAGCATGCTCCACTCCCTCTCCCCACCCCCCTCCTACCCTCCATCACCCCCCCCCCCCCCCCCCCCCACTCCGGCTTCTGCTCACGTCATCCATTCCCTTCTGCGGGGGCGGCGCAGTTTTAGCTGCAGCTGGTCCTCGTTCCCCCCCAAGCTGACAGTGGCACAACTCCAGTGTTGCTGCGAGACCTTCACCCACTTGCCTCAATATGGATAACGGACTTCTTCAAATTTACTGCACATAAACAATGTCAAATAATGTCAATAATCTTTCTGGTAAAAATGATAAGTGAATACAAAAGTCTGTCTTTGACTAACAGCCAATTTAAATTTTTGTGCATTGTGATGATGTTTGTCCTAGAACTGCACTTAAATGCTATACGAGCAGCCCTATTTTGAATAATCTGTAATTTATTTATCATTTCTACAGTGGCATTTGACCAAACTACTGGGCAATAATCCAGATATACTAATAGTAATGCTTTAATAGCATGATTCAATGTAGTACAACTTAAAAACCTTGCATGTCTTATCATAATCCATATACCCCTGTCCATTTTTACAAAAATATTATTTTTATGTTTTTTCCATGATAATTTTGAGTCTCCCATTACACCCAGCAGCTTAGTCTCATGTACTTGATTTATTATCATATTATTAATTTTGATGTTTAATACGGGGTTTTTCATAATAACTGGAGCCAATAATCATACAATTAATCTCTACTGTATTTAACACTAGCTTATTAGATGTTACCCAGTCAACTACCTTGTGCAGTTCCATATTTAAACAGTCATTGTGTGAGCGTGCTGATGCATAAATGGTAGACTCATCTGCATACATCACTATTAGGGGTCCCGGAAAAAATCAATTCACATCCGAATCGTGATTCTTATTTATTACGATTCTGAATCGATCCAAAAATGTCCAAAAATCGATTTTTAAAAAGTATTTTTTAAAACATTTTCTTGCTTACTTGCTGCGTGTACTGTTTGTCAGGCAGTGGCTTCCATACTACAGCGTCTCCGCGAAGGGGGGGGTCCGGCCGTGCTTCAAACATTTGTGAGCTGCAGCTTAGCATGGCGGACGAAGAGCTAATTCAGCCAGCACCGTGTTTGCTGAAGGCAAATGTTTGGGCGCATTTTGGATTTTATTATTTGCTGCGTAAGAAGGAGCTTGACATGACTTATGCAGTGTGCAAAATCTGCAAAATGAAAGTCAAGTACTTTGGAAGCACTTCAAATCCGCAAGCCCACATGCTACGCCATCACCCAGAGCTAAAAGAGGGGAGTAGCGGTATCTGCCGACTACTGACCAGTACTTCGCTAAACTGTCAGCCAACTCCGAACGAGCAAAGCAGATAAGTAAATTTACATCTAGAATCACTTGATTAACCTTGTAAAGCTGCATTTTCTTAAACATAAACATTTTTAAGTAATATAACTATTTCTCAGAGCTCTTTGAATCGAAAATCGATTCTGAATCGAATCGTCACCCCAAGAATCGGAATCGAATTGAATCGTGAGTTGTTTGTACGACTACATTCCCTAATCACTATACTAGCTTTATCAAAAATATATGGTAAATCACTCATGAAAATAGTAAATAATAATGGACCAAGACAACTCCCTTGTGGCACATCACGTACTACACTCCTGGTACTAGAGAAGCTGCCATTAAAAACACTGTCTGTGTTCTGTTAGATAGGTATCTATAAAACCAGGTAAGAGCTGAGGCCAGTCAGGGCCCTGCTATAGAAGGGCCCGTTAGCTGCTGTGGACTCAACTGTGTACGGCCTTTCACAGCATTTTATTACAAATATCTGATACAATGTGGCATGCTATGTGGTTAACTGTACGAACATATTTTATTTGCATGTGGGAACCACTAGTGCCAGTTAGCACTACTTAGCATGTAGCTTGGTAACACAAGCTCTAGTGATGGTGCAATGATTAACTGCACCATATGAAATATGCTAGTCATACATTTTAATATCCGCATACAAGTCACCTGAAATGTGCATTAATCAAACATCCAAACCAAAAATATCTGCTAGCCTGAGGTTCATTTATGTGGTAACTGGTAGGGAGGCCGTATTACGCTTCATTTGTTGAATCCAGCTCTCTGTGTCGAATATCTATATCTCTCTATCTATCAAGTGGTTCTATGTACACTGGTTTGTGATCCATTTGGTTCAAGTATCTAATATCCCATGCCTATGTTTGACTGCATGTACAGCGATGGTTTTATTCATCTATTATTTATTATTCTAAGATTCCCCAAAAAATTACAACCGAATGCAAGAAAAAGGCACCTGCTGTGGATATGACAATACAATAGAGTGTAAATCTGTATTTGGACAAAGGAAGAATCTACGTACGATGACCTCGATTTCTCTCAAACGAAGCCATTCAAAGGGAGCAGAAACAGGTTTAGCCAGTTAACAACAAAAGCTCCTTTCATACGTGCTTGAAATGGATCACATGAATACTGATTGACTCTGGTTCAATTACTCTTTACTCAGCACAGGTGTTCCAATGAGGCTGAACAACAGACGAGCAACCACTGCTCTTTGTCCCCGGGACAGAGGGTGATGACATCATGACCTTCATTCAGTTGAAGGAGGTCAGTCCAAAACAAGTCCTGAGGACCACTGGTACCGGTGCTGATCCTAAGATATTCTATGATCCATAAGACCCCCTGGAATGGATGCCAAGCTTAGGCTGGGTGAGATGAAATCATTGGTTTGCCGTATTACAGTCATTTCTATGCATATTTTCCAACTCCAAACTCTATAAACCTGAAAGCTGATTAGATTTAAGCATTTTCCGGTGATATGTATTTGTGTAATAAGGGTCTACACCCTATGTCAAGGCTTGGAGAATTACCTCAAACAAAATAAGGCAAAAAAAAAAACAAACAAAACTTAAAATACATTGAAAAGTCAAAAATTTCTAAATTGAGTGTTGCAGAGGGATGCAACACTCTCAAAATAGCTAGGACTATTGTCAATAGACATGATCGACAAACAATAAAAGGTAATTTTGTTTTTGCAAAAGTCAACAGTGTTGTAAAGAACTTGTGGAGAAGAAAAAAATGCAAATTAACTGCAAAAGACTTGAGAAAAATTCAAGTTGACATCTACCATAAAGCTGTTATCCACCAGTGCCACCACATTCCAGAACTGCAAACTGCCCAAAGTGTCCAGAAGTACAAGATGTTCAGTACTCAGAGACAGGCCAAGGTAAAGAAGGTTGAAACACAACCACCACTGAACAAGACTCAAGTTCAAACATTAAGACTGGGCTAAGAAATGTCAGAATACAGATTTTTCATGTTTCATGGACAGATAAAATGAGAGGGAATCTTAATGGACCAGATGGATGGACCTGGATGTTGAATGGACACACAACACCAATTTGAGTCACATGTAAGCAAGGTGGAGGAGGGGTACTGGTATGGGCTGCTCTTATTAATGGGGCTATTCCACAGAGCGCCATTCCTTCCCATTTAATCCCGAATACCAAATCAGGCCACGTTTTGAAGCATCATAGTAATTTCTTGAGCCATCTTAGTCAATCTTACGTAGTAGTGACAGCCATCATCGCCACCAAATTTGAAATCGGGATCCAATTTTTCAAAAATTTCATCCCCATTTTTCAAAATGTTGAGTGTACGTGGTAACTTCTGGGTATTTGTAGTCTTCATGGCTTCAATCATATTTGAAACTTGTTCAGTCAGAGTATCCGTAGTGACTATGGCTTGAAGCTTGTGTGATCGTGCTCCATCGGGGTAAAAGTTTGAAGCTGAAGTAGTGTTAGTTGTGGTTTTTGATGATGTCTGGCCGAGGGCGCAGCTCCTTTCTTTCTTTTTCTTGCGGGTTGCCAGGTCTGCACTTTATAAGCGAACCTATTAGGAGGCAAGCCTTTTCATCCCGTTCTTCCACTTTTTTGGATTGTGGGCAAATGTAGCAGAACGGGCATCCTTGTGGAATCCCTATATGGATGAGCTAGTTGGACGTTTACAGGATGAAGATCTGCTTACCGTCCGCTTGCAACCTACTGCCAGTTTTCAGAAGATACTTTCTGCAAGCAGCGGTACTGGAAAAAGTCAAAAACATTATTAAAAACTTGTGTGTCCTTTTTAAACATGGGATTTATATTAACAGCATCTAGGAGGCTGTGGTTGTTAGCATCTCCTAACATCACTAGGTTGAGCCACATTTAATAATCATATTGCAGCAGTCCTGTATGTTGTAAGTCAATTAAATAGATATGGTGAAGTTCCAGCTGTTCAATTATGTTGAGTAGTGATGCTGCATTATCTAGCATTAGCTAGCAATCTCGTTTTATGTTTGTCTCCCTGCACTTCCTAATATTATGTGTCACTTGCTCACATCGTCCTCATATCCAAATGTTTGATGACAGATTAACTTCCCCAGAAAACTACATTTATGTGATAAATGTTAGGCGTTAGCGGTAGCTTTGCAGCTATGCTAAAATAAGAAATGGATGAAACTGAGCCTGATAATCACAAAATGGGGGTAAAATGTAGCAAAATGGCGCAGACTGACCCAGACTGACTCCAAATATGATTAAATATGATTCAGTTAAACACTTTTATTTAATTATTTTTAAGCGAAATGGAGCAAAATGGGAACTGATAGCAAAACAGGGGTAAAACGTAACAAAATGGAGTAGACTGACTCCAAATATGATTCAATTAAGTACTTTTATTTAATTTTTTAGCGAAATGGGGACTGATAACGAAATGGGATAAACGTAGCAAAATGGAGCAGACAAACTCCAAATATGATTCAATTAAGTACTTTTATTTAATTTTTTTTTTGCGAAATGGGGACTGATAATAATGAAATGGGGTTAAAACGTAGCAAAATGGAGCAGACAAACTTCAAGTATAATTCAATTAAGTAGTTTTATTTAATTTTTTTTAGCGAAATGGCAAGAAATGGGGACTGATAATAATGAAATGGTGCTAAAATGTAATGAAATGGTGGACTCACCCATTGACTGAAGTTTCATCTCTTGAACACCAGATGGCACACCTGCCCCTACTACATGTACTGAGTGCATCTCACAAAAAACACAAAAGCCAAACAATTAAATAAAAGTACTTATTTGGAGTCAGTCTGGTTCACTCTGCTCCATTTCATTACATTTTACGCCCAATTCGTGATTATCAGTCACCTTTTAGCTCCATTTCACCCATTTCGTATTTTAGTATGGGACGTAGCTTTGGCTATATTTTTTAGCAGTTGAGCTGTTATCACAGCTAACTTTCCAGTTAACAAATTAGCAACAATTATCATTGAGAGCAAATGCAAAGAAGCTAATGTTTTTGCTAGATGTGCCCATAGTTAAAAGCAATTGTTAACCTTTTTCATTTGTATTTTACATTTTGTATGAACTCAAACTAGCATATGTTTCTCAGTATATCACAGTACATGTGGCTGGCTAAGTGGCTTTTTCTTGATAGCTTTTATCAAAATCACGTCTTCGTCAGAGCAGAAAAGTGAGCAATGTGTCCGCGGCACCAATCGCGTCCACTCTGGAGCTAACTGGAGCTATTACCGCAATGTCTGGGTGAAACAAGAAAAGACACAGAGCTGAGAGATGCGTTCTCCAACCTACAATAATCCCACAAACCAACATGGACTTTTTTCCTGCAAAAAAACAGCTTTTGCAGATCGTCCCCAATGAAGGGGGGCACAACAACAAAAAAAACAAAACGCTGCATTCTAGAAACCTGATTGTGTGTAGCGCAGCATTTGGCGCTGAGCTCTGTTTTTCACGGGCAAATGAAAATAATAGGATGATAATGAAAAAGCAGATTATGCACAGAGAGCCGAGAACCAGTCGGGGCTGTTGTGGAAAACAAAAAAAATGAATTAAAACCGGAAACAAACATGCCAGCCTGTGTTTACAGTGGGAACCTGCTGATTTTTTATGCATACTTGGGTGTGTGTGTGTGTGTGTGTGTGTGTGTGTGTGTGTGTGTGTGTGTGTGTGTGTGTGTGTGTGTGTGTGTGTGTGTGTGGATACTAGAAGGCGTCTTCCAGGTAAACAAATACAAGCAGCCTGTCAGGATTCACAGAGGGAAGGAGAGAGGAAGAAAAGGAAGTAAATAAGGTGAAGCTTTTCTTGCCCTCCCTGTGTGTTTCTTCCGCACTCTGGGAAGTTCGTCCTCTCTGAGGAGCTCTGAGGGTTTTGGCTTTTTTCTCTGCGGGAAGAATCTCATTACCTGGACTGCCTGTGTTTACGAGCGTGATTCCAAAGACTCTTTGGCACTCAATCTTTCTTTCATCTCTCCTCTCCCTCACATTTGAGAAAAAAAAATTATAGAAAAGGGGAGAAACAAGGGTGCGTCCACCATGCAGGTAAAATGGAGCAGACAAACTCCAAATATGATTCAATTAAGTAGTTTTATTTAATTTTTTTAGCAAAATGGGGACTGATAATAATGAAATGGGGGTAAAACATAGCAAAATGGAGCAGACAAACTCCAAATATGATTCAATTAAGTAGTTTTATTTAATTTTTTTTAGCAAAATGGCAAGAAAATGGGGACTGATAATAATGAAATGGTGTTAAAACGTAATGAAATGGTGGACTCACGCATTGACTGAAGTTTCATCTCTTGAACACCAGATGGCACACCTGCCCCTTCTACATGTACTGAGTAATGCAGGTAGGGGCAGGACAAGAAAATCTCTCATGAGCATCAACGCAGGGTGCCATGAAGTGCATGATTCCTCAGGCTTTATACACTCAATAAATTAGTTATGACAAAAGTTTAAATTTGTGCCAGCAGAAAAAAACTGGTTTGTTGTCAATCCAGAACTAATGAAAATTTTCAATTTCAATTCATTTTTTCAATTCATTTTCATTTATATAGCTCCAAATCACAACAAAGTTGCCTCAAAGCACTTCACACAAGTAAGATCTAACCTTACCAACCCCCATAGCAGCACACAGGTGACAGTGGTAAAGAAAAACTCCCTCTGAGGAAGAAACCTCAAGCAGACCAGACTCAAAGGGGTGAGCCTCTACCACAGGGGCGGGCAACCTGTTCCAGAAAGAGCCATGAGGGTGCAGGTTTTCTTTGCAGCCACTGACTCCACCAGGTGATTTCACTGATTAACTGATTCCATCTGCTCAAAGTGATATTAATCAGTAAAATCACCTGGTGGAGTCAGTGGCTGCAAAGAAAACCATGCACCCTCATGGCTCTTTCTGGAACAGGTTGCCCACCCCTGCTCTACCAACAAAAAAGCATCAGAAGGCTGATGATGGCAATAAAAATAATAACTTTATTGAAATAGCCCTTACTGATATCGTGTTTTGCAGAATATAAAATAAAAAAAAAATGTTCAAAAAACTCTACCAGTCATTAAAAATATAAAATGAAAATGAAATGAAAGCTATAAGAGAACTGGTACATACACAGTGCACTCCACACAGGAATATAAATGTACAAGTAAATATATATGTGTGTAAAATCTTGAAATCTCTAGACAGGTATGGAAGTTTGAGCCATCTGGACTTCTTGGTTGTTAATATACAGTATAACAAATATTTTTACGTCCTCCAAGGACGTAATAAAATAATCAACATTTATTTATTTCTCTGTCTGTTAGTAGGATTACGTCAAAACTCCTGCATGGATTTTGACAGAATTTGCACCACAGATAGCTATTAGGTCATGGAAGACTCCATTTTGGAGGTGATCTGGATCCAGTTTCTGGACCAAAATTTCACTTTATATAGGCTTTGAAGGATTACGTTAAAAAAAAACAAAAAAACAACTATAGATTTTCACCAAATTTTCACCACACACTGGTGTTAGACCTTAGAAGACTCCATTAAATTTTGGAGGTGATCTGGATCCGGATATCACTTTGTTAAGGATTACATCAAAATTACTTCACAGATATGACATCATAATGTAAAGCCAAGATCAGCCAAGATGACCATACTACTCCAAAATGTAATCACCTCTAGACAGCAGTCCTAGTAATATCCCACCAAGTTTGAAAAAAATTCCCCTTCAGCCATTTTTGTGTTATCTTGTCTAGACCAATGCCAGTGAACACAATACCTTGCTGTCACTGCTTCGCCAACACACAAAGCAACAATGGCTGATTGGTCTGTATATTAGCTTATTCCATCTAAAGTGTTATTGTTGAGTAAACATGATTGAAGCCGTTAAGATAGCAAATACCCTGAAGTTACCATGTACTATCAGTGATTTTGAGAATATGGATGAAATGTTTGATCACTTCAAGAATTGGATCCTGATTTCAAATCTGGTGGCAATGATGGTCGTAACTACTACATATACTAAGTTTGTACAAGATTGACAAAGATGGATCAAGAAGTTACTATGATGCTTCCAAACATGCCATGATTTGCTATTTGGGATTAAACAGGAAGGAACAATGCTCTGTGGAATAGCCCCAGAAGGCCCAAATTTGTGTCTGTCTATTAGGGAAAATATTTTATATAAATATATTTCATTGATCAACTCATGGTTCATAAATAGTATGACCTATGTATGATTTAAGAAACCTACTAAAATAGTTACCTATTTCTAGTTGGGATATTTTATATACTTCATTCACCTAATTTCAAAAATTTACTAAAATACACATTTCAAAATTTTTTTTTTTTATTTGGAGAATTTCAGACAGATTAGAGTGGATTGATCTGTAAGGATTGTGCTAGTTCTTAAGGCCATCATCGGCACCAGATCTAATTTTTGAACTGCTCAAAAATTTCATCCCAATTCTCAAAATCGTTGCAAGCACATGGTAACTTCAGGGTATTTGTAGTCTTAACAGTTTCAATCGTGTTCAAACATCATTAAATGGGACATTCATAGCGATTACGGCTTGAAACTTGCTCAACTGTGCTCTATGGGGTAAAAATTTGAAGCCAAAGTAGCATTTGTTGCCTCTTTTGTTCAGAGGGCAAACTCCTTTTGTTCGTTTTCGAGTGAGTTGTCAGGTCTGCACTTTAGAAGGCAAGCCGGATTAAGCCGTTTCATTACGTTTTTGCTCTTTTTTGTATTGTGGGCGATCATAGCTCTGTGGAACAGCCCTGTTAAAGTGTCACTAATTTAATTACTCTAATTTATGGAGAATTTTCTGTCTTTCGGGACCTCTTCAAAGGAAAGGTTTGCTACACAAGTATCACATTGCACTCAAAAGGAACTCACATATTTAAAAAAACACACACAGACACACATAATGAACCCTTTGGCTTGCATTTCAAGGTCTATTTTTAGGATCATAGCGGTCTGACTGTCATGTTGCCTTTGTAAGGCGCAACCGGCTCCGTCTTCGCACGGAGGGAAACTGAAATCACCTGCGCCCCTGTTGTGACAGGCAGCACTCCAAACAATAATTCAGTTTGTCACCACTTTGCATCTTTATTCTCGCTCACGTCTTCTTTCAATCAAGTGAAAGTAAACAAGATAGAGAGGGCGAGGGGCTCTGAGGCAGAGAAAATGGAACGCGATGGAGTTAAAGCAGCTCGCCCCGCTCAGACACAGTTACATCGTTGCCAGCATCATATCATAGGACTTGGTAATGTCTTATTTTTCCTTGTGTTTCTGACAGAACATTTGTTCAAATCTAACTGAAGTGCATGCAGAGTTTAGATGAAAGAGCTCTTAGTATAGAGTTGTTTTTCTCCTTTCTTTTTCCTCCTACACGCTCACCACCGCCGTCACCCTCCCTTGATACCCCGGCACTCTAATTGCTATCAACATGAGTCACAAATGCATGGCCCATTTCTTTTCCAGCAGAACAATTATTCCAAGCAAGCATCATGTCAATCAACACTTGCTAATTCTCGTTTGACTGCTGGTGTATGTAGGTGTGTGAGAGTCTGGGTAGAACTTGGTGGTAAAAGCTGAGCTCAAGATCGGGTTTCTGTGACGATCATTTACCTTTGTCTCATCAAGGTCATTACAAATATTTGAGGCACAAAACCAAATTCAAAATGCATGTAGATCATTCCAGTAAATTAAATTTTTTACATTGTATTGTGTTTAATAGTATGGCATAAACTATGGGCAGCCCGTGGCATGAGCAATATTGTCTGTCAACTTGGGCGGAAAGTGGGGTGTGCACTGCAAAAGTTTTTTTTTTTTAAATACACCATGTTATACTTGTTTTTATTCCCATTGACTACTGGCATTCATCAGGGATGAGTTCTGGGTCCTCTTCTGTTCAGTGCTTTAATGGACTGGTTGTGGAAGTCAGTGGCTTAAGTGCCTTTATTGGTGTGAAAAGGTTTACAAACCTCAGCTTCACAGATGTTTAACGGGACTCAGTTCCAATTACTTGCCAGTCTTTAGCCATAACAGTTTGCCTTGATATCCAAGAAATCAATTGTCAACAGTTTTGTAGTTCTAAGAGGAAGCAAGCATAAATATCAGCAGTGCTTCTTTGCAGCTTGTGTTGGCAAACTGTTTGATTTTGATGGCAAATCTGCTCTGTAGGACATCCTGAAAATTTGCAGGATCCTAGATACATTGTTGGACATGACAGCAGTCAGCCTATACACAGGTACTGTGAAGGTTCTACAGAGTGTGGGCAGAATTTCTGACTTCTTCCCATTGAATTCTGACATTTGTTAAGGACGTGTTCTGGCTCCTACACTGTTCAACACTTCCATGGACTAGGTTTTATGCAGGCTGGTAGAAAACAGTGGCTTCGGTGCCTTTGTTAGTGAGGAAAGGTTTACTGACCTAGACTTTATGGATGATGCTCTGATCTTTGCAGAATCAATAGATGATCTGATTACAGCAGTCAAAAAAGCTGAGTAAAGAATCTGAGTGTCTGGATAAGAGATGGTCCTGGATCAAGAGGAAGATCCAGGTTTTCAAAGACATCCTTCACTGACCCATCATCAATGTACGGTGGCTCAATCTTGAGGACCCTAGTAGATGGAGAAGGCCAAGGAGGTGCCTATCATTTTACCTGGGTGTGGCACATAGATGGATAGTTTTGAGGGGTGGGGATGGAGTGGTCACTTGCCTAGATGGTTGCCATGTAGGTTCTGAGGTTTCTCCATTGTGTGGTGGATGTAGAGACACGCAGGACCTGTACATAGTCCTATAGTTGACCTGAACTGTACATCCTAGGGCAGCTGCAATTTCCAAGCCAATCTTGAGGTGCAAAAATATGTAGTGTGCAAACTTTAATAAACCATTAACATGGGACCAGTGGATCACTTTTCTATCTGACATCGGTTCTACTTTTGGTTAGCAAGTGAGACTGTTTTGCTGCATTGGATTTTTGGATTCTTGCCTTGTATGTACACATATATCTAAATGCTTTTTCCAGTTGGGGCCTCACTTGCACTGTTGTTATGCTAAAAATACTGGAATCCCTTGTGAGAGGTGGTGTTCAGATGGGGGTGTTGTGAAAAGAGGATTCAATCTTGAAATGTGTTGTTGTGAAGGTGGAAAACTCAAGAAGTCCTGCTGGGCTACATTTCACAACTCTCCTAAGGGCTCTATAGGGAGAATCCTCCCACTGTGGCACTAGTAACTGGAAGCAGACAAGTACATCTCACACCACCCTCTCTCAGACACAAAACACGTACAAAAACTTTTCCAGGACACAACAAAGTGGGCACAAATCCATATTATAAATAACCTCAGCAGGATGTAGATAAGAGCCTGTCATAAAGGCCAAATCTGCCAGTTAGTCCAGGAGCGAGTCATCAATTTTGACCTGATTGGTACCACTGAAGGTGACCAAACGACACTTAGAATCCAGCTTTGGTGTGCCATGGCCTACACAAAAATGTATGGTAACCATCACAGGGTGGTAGCTGTAGCCAGCTAGGGGTCAATGAAGAATTACACAGAGGTCAAAATGTAAAAATGCTCCGATCATGTTGAAACATGTCTGATCATAAGGATTCCAAAAAGGTATAGTCTGAACTATCTGTGACGGAATGTTCTGGAGTTATGAGGTAAAAACAGCAAAAAACTGTGGTAGCAGACGAACCATTTCTTACATAATAACACTGCATTGTGCCATTACTTGACAAAATATATTTTTACTTCATTAGGCCATAACTCCTGCATTTTATCATCATCTGACATTTCTGTAATATGCTAGCTCAACACAATATGTGATAAATATCCCCACATGAGGGTAAATGTGTTGAGGTTAGGGTGGTGGCCAAGAGGTTATTTGTGCTTGGTTTCCAGTGTGAAAGGTTCCTGGTTCAAAGGTCACCCCTGCCCATTCACCATGTATCAGGAAGGGCATCCTGTGTATATTTAGGGTATATTTATTGGGTCACAAATCTGACATCGGTATGGATCTATATGTTGATTTGGCAAATGTTTTATACTAGATGCCCTTACTGACTCAACTCCGAATTACATGGCGAATGGGCAGGGGTGGTCTTTAATCAAGGTTCCAACCTTCCACTCTTGAATCAAGGACACTAACTGCTTGGCCACCACGCTGCCGTAATCATGATTTGGTGCAAAAGCATTATCCACAAAGGTTGAGTCTTTGAGGAACAAAGATGTACAGGTGAGCTTCAATTTATGAACAAATGGATGAGAAAGGTTCAAAAACAATGCTCCTCTACAAAAGATTTGCATATTTCTCCCTCTACAATGCATAATATTAAATGATTCAAGGAGGTTCCATGCATAAAGGGAAAAAGGTGCAAGCTAAACTGAAGACCAGTGATCTGATCTGTAAGATGGTATTGCATCAAGAACAGTCATTCATCAATAAGTGATATAACTAGTGCCAAAATGAAGGAAGTTTGGCACTACAGGTAGGAGATTTTGGTACTAGGTGAAAGGTTGGTGAGCATTTAAATGTGAAAATTGTACTGTTTTGTTGACAGGGTTAGGGTTAGCCACAATCTTATGCAAATAAAGAATCTGCATTTATGTAGATGAATATTCTAAACATACTTGAAGGGAGTGCATACATAAAAATACACATATCCTTTTGAGATATACAAGATTTTTGCATAACAAACACTATCTGACTGGCATGTAGTTTTACCACAGATATACATAAAATATGCAGGACCTGGGAAAAGTACAAGGGGGCCACTCTGAATTCAAATCAGGAACCAACCACTGGAAGACCTCAAAAGAATGCCAGTGTAGGTTGCGAGGAAACATCAGGAAAATAATGGCATGACAGCCAAACTTCATAAGACGACAAGCAGAGCACAAAAAGATACAGAACATGAACAGGAAAAAACAAACTGTTTTTGTGGACCAAACTGGACAAGAAATAAATGGGTACAATTTAGCACCATAGTACAAAGAAAGTCTGCTGATGTTGGAAGCCACAGGGTGTTGACTCCTTGGTTTGCCTGTCACTTGGTAACAAATACCCCCCAGCTGTATCACACAAACACAATTTCGCACTAAATCTCAAATTCAGGTGTTTTATCTTCAAGTCTCTACATTGCTATGGTGGAAGTAGAAGGCAGGAGAAGAAAGCATGGCACTTGGTTGGGGTGGACCGCACACACTTCCTCAAAGATAGAAGCATCAATCTTACACACAACGGGCATCTGTCTCTCTGCCAGCAAACTGCACAGCAACCTGCATGACAAACACTTTCATTTAGCCACCAGACATCCAGCAACCAGCTGGAATCACTAACTAGAACATAGTAACGTGACAGTCACGCGATGACATCAAAGTGACGAACACGACCAAGCACCAAGTGGCAAACAGCAGTGATGTGGGACCACGCTGGGAAGATCATTGTGGATGAAGATCTGAGATATTAAAGATTACGTTATGTCTTGGAAAATAAAGTGTTTGTCTGCATAAATTTTGCAATCAGACAAGGCGCAGGTAGAATGCTTCACACTCAACTGCCATTATAGATGACGACGATCCAAACCCCATCACGGGAACACCAAACATCAAAGTCGATACAGATACCCAGAAAAATATTTCAATATCGTGACGGAAAGAAAATACCAAAAAAATTAAGAGGCATAATTTTTAATAAAGATTAATTAGAATCAAGGATATGTGAATATGTAACCAGATGACAAATCTTTGTGGACAAGGCTACAATGGGGTTCAAACACCAGATTGCTCGTACTTTAGACCAAGGATCTACTAGTGGGGCAGCATAGCAAAACAATTGTTCATTTTGTGATAAAAGCATGGAATTTGGCACACATATTTTAAATTAACTAATGTTTATTTTCAGATATGGCGCCATCCTGGAGCTGACCTCTAATGAGCAATAAAGAATGAGAAAAATTAGAAAAGGGGTCAAAATTTAAAAAATGCTCCAATCATGTTGAAAACTAAACCACATTATTTGTCTGATGATAAAGATTCCAAAAGGTATAGTTTGGACTATCTATGATTGAATGCTCTGGAGTTATGGGGTAAAAACAGCACATATGGCGACAAAGGTCACTTTCAGTTTGTACAGGGGTCAAAAGTTAAAGTTGCTCCAATTTTGGTAAAAAGTGATGCACATAAAAGGGATTAATGAATGCATCAAGAACACCCATTCATTAATACCTGATATAACTAGCGCCAAAATGAAGGAAGTTCAACACAGTTTTGACTGTGTTGAATGTTTGGTCTCCAACGTAAAGGTCAAACAAGGTCGACATCCATTGGATTCTATGACATCTGACATATGTTACCCTGTAACATGATAACTAAGCATGACACATGGTCCAAACTATTCCTTTTTAAAATGCTATTAACTCAACAATAATTTGCATCAGTTTTTTTTGTTTTGTTTTTGTTTTTTTACCAAAAGAGAGTTTTTAAGTACAACCCCAAGTCTTAAAAAAAATCAGGATGATATGGAAAATGAAACAAAAAATGTGGCTCACAGTATGAACCAAAGATATTTCAAAATAATTCATCAAGTGCTGAAAACATTTAAGGAACGGTATGCACAAAGACCAATAGAAGGCTAGTGTATCGAAACCTCAATGACTTTCCAGCCGGGGAGCATAAATCATCCCGAAAAGAAGCTGGAAGCTCTTTGATACTTCAGAAAGACGCTCAAGATTGCTTTGATGTTGGATTATGAGCAGGCTAAAGTAGTTCTTTATAATTTAAAGGCATGATCAACATTAAAAGACCAAAAACAAAAAAAGGGGGGGCGAGACGATCAAGCAAACTTGTCTGAGGACTTCCAGTCTGGGTTCTGGAGTGTCTCTTTAAGCAGTACGAACAAGGACAGACAAGATAATTTATGAGACAGGCTCTCTTCAAATGTGTAAACAATTTTCCACTGCAGAACAACCAGGGGCCAAATGAAGCATCTACTCAGCGTGTGAAGCATGAACGAGAGCCTTTCACATCAAGTCGGGACACTGCAGACCTCCACCGTCTGTGCACACGCATGTGATACCACTCCACAGAGCAAGAGTGGACGTATGCTGCATAGTGCGCTGTAAATACACGCCTGCATAATAAATTCATACAAGCTGCAAGAAGGTTGGTTCTAAATCCTTCATTTAAATTCAGCCAGTGCCGTGTTTAGATTGGATGGATGCTGCAGGGGATAATCATTCAACAAGACTGTGGAAAATGATGCAAGCCGAGGGTGGAGGTGCAACGGGAACCCGAGGAGACGTGTTTAAGGATGGTGAAGAAGGGTTTAGCCCTATACAGACCCTAAGGCCCCAGCCAAGGACTTGGGCACCATTGTTCCAGGGTGAACGGGAACAACACATATTTTTTGCAAACCCAGGTCTACATATTGGTAGTCCAACACCATCACAGCAAATCACGCAAAGTGAGCTTGGACCCAAGACCCTAAAATAAAGAGTCTCGTGCTCTGCCAGCTGAGATGGAGGTTAGGAGGTCTAGTCACCAGGGCGATGCCCAGCTATGAGATTGTGTAGGCATTTATGATCGCTTTACCTAAACAGTAAAGCTTTTATTACTGTATTTTACAGAGAATAAGTCACACCAGAGAATAAGGTATATTTTTTCTGAATTATCAGATCTTTAATTTTGGAATTCTGTGCATTGTTGTAGTGAACATTTGTACTTTGATTCCTGGGAAAGTCCTATATAAATAGTCATAATTATTACTATGATTACTACTAGTGAATGTATGATTTTACAGAAGCATATTTGGTTGCGTTTCACAAACTGGGCCTAAAATCATGGGGGAGGGGAGGCCAAAAGGCCTTGAAGATGCTCCACTGTTTGGACCCGTAGATTAATAGTTTTGTTTGGTGTCTGGTGATAATGAGCCCAGAGCCCTGTGCCGTGGACACAACTCATTCTGAGATCATTGTACCTATGAGTGCAAATGTGCTCAGCTTCTTGGTGATGTATGACTTGGGCCCCTAGCATCACAAACTCCAGGAGAAATTATTTTGTAACATCATGAACTTGGTCCAGTGTTACCTGATGAAAATATATTAACAAAATGTCTAAATTGCTCAAAAGCAAGCTGAACAGACTTGTTTTGGGACTAGCTACTTGCTACCTAACCAAGCCATGATGGAGATCCAATGCTAGCTTGCTAGTAGACGTATTGTCAAGCTAACTACCGCAGAACATTGTGACAGGTAAACAGGGGACAAAGCAATGGGGTACTCAGGTCAAAGCAGTTTCAGTCTTTTGTTCATGGTAATGAGTCATTCAGGAGAGTCGTCAAGGTAGCCATCAGGAGAGGCGTCCGTCCCATCATTAGAAGGGACAACTGCCCTGTCATTAGGAGGGTGCTAACTAGAGCACAATAGGTGATAATTAGAGCTATTGTTTAGTCACTAGCCAATAGCAGTCTGCCTCTCTGTAGGAGGGGTCTGGTTAGGTTTAAAACTCCAGCTTTTGTGGCTTCTGTTTATTCTTCTCTACAAGAGTCAAGACAGAAGTCAGACTACCAGAGGAAGAATTTTAGCTGAGGAAGTTTCTGCGTTTTGAAGCGAAATGTCCTCGCGTCAAGCAACCCAGTCCAGTCGAAGATTCAAACTTCTCTACTATGGAAACCACCTGGACAACTGAGAGCCTACACAGAAATATTTCAACACAGTTCAGAAACACATTATGCAGGCTTTGTGCTGAACCCCTCACAAGGTGGCAACGCAGTTTACTCATTATTTCCATGGTGTGTTGACTTGAATTTAAAGATAATTCTGTAGGCAATCGTCTATGTCCTGGTGCGTCCTGTCTTATGTCCGGTTGTGAGACTAGGGCGATATCCAGTGTCCTGATCTTTGGTACCAGATCTCTTTGGAGGAACCTTGGTTACATTTCTGTGATTTATCAACTAAACTCCAAATGTAAAGGAGCCGAAACATCATGTGATGATTTTAATGTATTTTATATTTTCAGTGCTCCAGCAGTCATGAGCTCATAAACTCAGCATTCTTCCAGGTTCACTCATTCTGCCCCAGAGAGCTCTTAAACAAGGAAGTGGCTAGAATTACCCACAATTCCCCATTGGAGGTCCAGGGTGGGATAAGAGTTTGGACTGTCAGCGCCCCTTTTACCGCTCATTAATCACTTAGGCTACTGTGGGAGAGGCCACTAGGGAACTGAAACACACACAGGCAACAGCACGCACCTTACACACAAATTCAAAAAAGGTACAAGCGCAATGCCGATGCATAATCTGCCTCGCTGCTAAAAAAGACAAACCCCATTACATGGGGAGGGCTGTTTCCCCCGCGGACACAAGCGCACACATGGGAGCCACAATGATGCCGTTCATCACCATAGTGCTGAGACAGAAACAGGAGGAAGACGGGTATAGAAGCTCATCAACGAAACGGAGAGAGAGAAAGAGAGATTCCTTTCAAGGCACAAAGAGATTCCTTTCAATGCTGGAGGCTTTTTTTTTTATTCAAAAGCCTGGCATCATGTTCATACAGTGTAATGTGATTTCCCGGAATGTGGACAGGAACTTGTTAACTATAGTTCGGTCCGCATATATCTGTGGCATTGCTTGTTTTAGCTCTTTAGGTCTTTCCGGAGAATCCTTGAGTGCCACTGAAATGACTGTGTGTTAAACAACCAATTAATAACCCTACGGTCAGATTAGCTACATATGACCCAAAGCGACAGCGACAGCAGCAAAGCAACAAGCTGCCAATCAGTTTCAATCATAGTGAGTGTTTTGTAGCAATACAACAGTCACTATACTATCAGCTAGGCTAGACCAAATAGACAAGAAGTCTATTTTATGCTAATGCTAAAGGCAGTGTGAGGTCAGCTGGTTACTCACTCAAACAAACATTCAAGATGACGGTATACACTCAAACAAACATCCAAGATGGCGTATACACTCAAACAAACATTCAAGATGGTGGTATACACTCAAACAGACATTCAAGATGGCGTATACACTCAAACAAACATTCAAGATGGCGGTATATATGCAAACAAACATTCAAGATGGCGCTATATACTCAACCAAACATTCAAGATGGCAGTATATAAGCAAACAAACATTCAAGATGGCGGTATACACTCTGAAACAACTGGCTTTCTGTATAAATCTAATATGGTTGGCATTTTTACGTCCGCCAAGGACATAATAAAATCATCAGAGTTTATTACCTCTGCCAAGGAGCTTATGTTTTCACCAGTGTTTGTCTGTCTGTTTCTCTGTTTGTCTGTTAACAGGATAACTCAAAAGGTTTTGAATGCATTTGAACCAATTTTGGTGGAATGATGGGAAATATGTCCAGGTTCAATCGATTAAAATTTGGTGATGATCCGGATTAAACTCTGGAATACAGCATAATGTACGAGGTCTGTTAGAAAACTATCCGACCTTTTAATTTTTTTCAAAAACTATATGGATTTGAATCATGTGCACTTGCATCAGCCAAGCTTGAACCTTCGTGCGCATGCGTGAGTTTTTTCACGCCTGTCGGTTGCGTCATTCGCCTGTGGGCAGGCTTTGAGTGAGCACTGGTCCACCCCTCTCGTCGGATTTTCATTGTCAGGGAAATGGCTGAGCGACTGGAGCAGCACTGAATCAAATTTTTCCAGAAACTGTGAGATACAGCCAGCTGGAAACCATTCGGAAGATTCAGACGGCTTTCGGTGAAGATACTCCGGGCATCACACAGATTAAGGATCATTACAACCGGATTAAAGATGGCCCACAGCGGCGCAGGGCACGCTCCGAGCGGCCATCGACAGGCTGAAACGACCAGATCATTTCCAAAGTGAAAGCTGTGTTGATCCGGGACGTCATGTGACTACCAGAGAAACTGCAGAAGAGTTGGACATCAGTACTTTTGCGGCACATTCCACTGTTACAGGAGATTTTGTAATGAAAGACGTGCGGAGGAATTCGCGCGTCAGGACGGAGCCGCAATGGCGCGCAACAAAAAGCACGTCCGTGTTGGAAACCATTCGGAAGATTCAGACGGCTTTCAGTGGCTTTTCAGTCGAGTGAGTATCCGAGAAACTGTGTAACAGCTGGGCATGTCACAACTTGTCCTGTGAGACTTCCAACACGGACATGCTTTTTGTTGCGCGCCATTGTGGCTCAATGAAAATCCGACAAGAGGGGTGGACCAGTACTCACTCAAAGTCTGCCCACAGGAGAATGACGCAACCGACAGGCGTGAAAAAACTCACGCATGCGCACGAAGGTTCAAGCTTGGCTGATGAAAGCGCACATGATTCAAATCCATATAGTTTTTAAAAAAAATAAAAAGGTTGGATAGTTTTCTAACAGACCTCGTATTAGTTTGCTCTTTTGTGAATCCACATCCTTCGATATTGATATGTGGTGTGGCGGAGGTATGCGCTCTACCAAGTGCCCCGCTAGTTTATTTATTTGTCTGTCTGTCTGTCTGACTGTTAGCAGGATTACGTCAAAATTACTGCACAGATTTTGACAAAATTTTCACCACAGATAGATATTACACCATGGAAGACCGCACTGAATTTTGGAGGTGATCTGGATCCAGATTGGCAGATGTCAGAAATCTCTAATTGCTCTTGTTTCTCATATATTTTGCAAAAGCTAGCAAGAAATAAACACTTCTACATCTACCAATGCAGCTTTTGGAACCAGATTATACCTCTGAAATAATTTACAAGACATCATATGGAGATGTTAGCATGCTAACTAATGGTACAGGTACATCACAGTGAAAGATGTGATGTTCCTGTATCAAATCAAGCAAACTTTGGTTCCGTTAAGCAGTCAAGCAAGGACGAAAAGCTTGTAGTGAAGCGACGCTGTCTGGTTTTTCCGTCATTTATAATCTATCTTAAACCTTGTGTGCAGTTAAAGCCAAGTAACCAAACTGGTCAAACCCATCAAGTGATAAACACCAACTGCTTGTCGCCTTCATTTGTGACTATAGGGTCAGGGTGTGAATCCCATCCTTACAAAATAATACAATACTAAAATATCAATCAATCAATCAATTTTATTTATATAGCGCCAAATCACAACAAACAGTTGCCCCAAGGCGCTTTATATTGTAAGGCAAGGCCATACAATAATTACGTAAAAACCCCAACGGTCAAAACGACCCCCTGTGAGCAAGCACTTGGCAACAGTGGGAAGGAAAAACTCCCTTTTAACAGGAAGAAACCTCCAGCAGAACGAGGCTCAGGGAGGGGCAGTCCTCTGCTGGGACTGGTTGGGGCTGAGGGAGAGAACCAGGAAAAAGACATGCTGTGGAGGGGAGCAGAGATCAATCACTAATGATTAAATGCAGAGTGGTGCATACAGAGCAAAAAGAGAAAGAAACAGTGCATCATGGGAACCCCCCAGCAGTCTAAGTCTATAGCAGCATAACTAAGGGATGGTTCAGGGTCACCTGATCCAGCCCTAACTATAAGCTTTAGCAAAAAGGAAAGTTTTAAGCCTAATCTTAAAAGTAGAGAGGGTGTCTGTCTCCCTGATCTGAATTGGGAGCTGGTTCCACAGGAGAGGATCCTGAAAGCTGAAGGCTCTGCCTCCCATTCTACTCTTACAAACCCTAGGAACTACAAGTAAGCCTGCAGTCTGAGAGCGAAGCGCTCTATTGGGGTGATATGGTACTATGAGGTCCCTAAGATAAGATGGGACCTGATTATTCAAAACCTTGTAAGAAGAAGAATTTTAAATTCTATTCTAGAATTAACAGGAAGCCAATGAAGAGAGGCCAATATGGGTGAGATATGCTCTCTCTTTCTAGTCCCCGCTAGTACTCTAGCTGCAGCATTTTGAATTAACTGAAGGCTTTTCAGGGAACTTTTAGGACAACCTGATAATAATGAATTACAATAGTCCAGCCTAGAGGAAATAAATGCATGAATTAGTTTTTCAGCATCACTCTGAGACAAGACCTTTCTAATTTTAGAGATATTGCGTAAATGCAAAAAAGCAGTCCTACATATTTGTTTAATATGTGCATTGAATGACATATCCTGACCAAAAATGACTCCAAGATTTCTCACAGTATTACTAGACATCAGGGTAATGCCATCCAGAGTAAGGATCTGGTTAGACACCATGTTTCTAAGATTTGTGAGACCAAGTACAATAACTTCAGTTTTATCTGAGTTTAAAAGCAGGAAATTAGAGGTCATCCATGTCTTTATGTCTGTAAGACAATCCTGCAGTTTAGCTAATTGGTGTGTGTCCTCTGGCTTCATGGATAGATAAAGCTGGGTATCATCTGCGTAACAATGAAAATTTAAGCAATGCCGTCTAATAATACTGCCTAAGGGAAGCATGTATAAGGGAATAAAACTGGTCCTAGCACAGAACCTTGTGGAACTCCATAATTAACCTTAGTCTGTGAAGAAGATTCCCCATTTACATGAACAAATTGTAATCTATTAGATAAATATGATTCAAACCACCGCAGCGCAGTGCCTTTAATACCTATGGCATGCTCTAATCTCTGTAATAAAATTTTATGGTCAACAGTATCAAAAGCAGCACTGAGGTCTAACAGAACAAGCGCAGAGATGAGTCCACTGTCTGAGGCCATAAGAAGATCATTTGTAACCTTCACTAATGCTTGTATCAGAGTAATTGTAATGAGCATTGTAATGAGATTTGTTGGAACTGTTAGCTACCACTTGAAGTGTTCAAACCAAGATGTATTGTGAGGACCAAAAGTCTTTCATGACTTGGCTCGTAAGTATGTCACAATCCTTTGTGCGAATGGTTTTCAAAGTTACTTGAAAATGTAATGCACTAACAAAAAAGTTAACTTTGCTAATTAGCCTGTAGCTCATTAGCTGAACCGTGCCCCAGTTGAATGATTGCAATCTTTTGGAAATCCTCATCAACAAGATATCGAAGGACTGTAACATCTAAAAACCAACAGCCAAACAGATGAGATCATATAACCTTCATGCTGAAAAAAAAAATCCATTCTATTTCTATTCAAGTTCTTTTCCTTAACATTCTCTTGTACTATCTTTCAAAAGTTAACCAAGTGCTGCTACCAGTGACCTGCTCAATATTGGATTCTCAAAATGCCCATGGTCTAAAAACTGCAACAAAAACAGGCATTCTGTTGTTGACATCACTATATTTTCTTTGAGCTTCTCCCATCCACTTGTTTATCCTATTTCGAAGATTATTTACATGCTTGGAGCCTAGACACACAGAAAACACAAAGAAATGCTATCTGCACTCTTCAAGGGCACCTCTGGAGAACACCTGAGGGAAAGCTCTTCACCATCAATTGACCAATCACGGCTCACCGAAGACGTGATTGTTGTTATTATTGTAGAGTCCAGATTAGAGAATGCTTTTGAATAACGGGACACACGTAATGAAGGGGTACAACCAATTCTCATTCTTATTATAAGACAGTATAACCAAGAGAAAAGCGGAAAGGAGTCCAGACACGAATGCTATAGTGAGTTATCATCTTCATAAATCAAACAGGAATATTTCTTTTTCATTTTTTTGCCACAATGTCTATGATTAGGGAATCATGACAATTCTCCTGTGCTGCTAATCCCGACCATATCATCTCTGATTTACAGTCAGAACCGTGCCGTCTCTCATCCCAAAATGAAATGGAGAGGAGGCAGAAGTGCAATTTTCCCACCTATAAATCTACGAATTGGTATTAAATCTCAGCCGTAGGGAAATTGAATGGCACCATTTGTCTGTGTTTATTAGGCAGGGATGAACTCCATTTCACTGACCTTTCATATCTTTGCTACCTTTACTGAGAATAATTCAAACTTCAAAATTCAATAACTGGCAGAGACGAACCACCAAAATCGTTCCAAAACTTTAGATTTAAAATAAGAGAAAGACCTGGTGTATGGTTCTAAGATCTCATATGTCATTACAAATTACAATTACAATTACAAAACGCTAGTTTTGCACATTTTCTCTCTTATTGGGAATGTGCAAACATTTAGTGGAGCAGATAGCATCAATTTTATAGCAAAATGCATCTGGTCAATTGGCTACTTGAAAATCCAAGATGAGGTCCCGTTCCCCAAGATCACAATACAGCGTCATTGAAATCCAAGATGGCACCCAATTTCAAGATGGCTGTCGAATATGTCTTTACTCATTTGATTTGTGTGATCTTACTGTTAAATTGTCTTTACTGTTAAATTTGTCATATTCCAACAATATGACACTCTCACTGGTACACTCTAAGAAATAAAATGTTGAATTTAATTGATAAAGTTAAGGTAACTTTTTTGACATAACTTTGTCAATTAAGTGCAAAAAATATTGGGATTTAAGTAATAATGTTTCATTTGATTTAATTAATTTCAACTACAATGTTGTTTTGCACTTAATTAACAATGTTGTGGAAAAAGTTACCTTAACTTTTTCAATTAAATTCAAAGTTTTATACCTAAGAGTGTGTTTCATTTCTTAGAGTGTATAAATTGCCATTAGTCCATGTTACCTGTAGATATTAAAAATTACAACACCATATATTTAACATTTAACACCTTTTAATAAGCCTACATGCAGTAGTTTCAAGAGATGAACACTTTCAAAACTTGCTGGATGGAAGCCACTAATACTAAATGTCATAAACTTCAATAATTTCGCACATAAGCAAAGAAAACATAATCAATCCCATAAAGTGAAAATAAAATAAAACATATCTAAATAGAATTTGACATCAATATATCTTTACTCAATCAAATAGGAGCATTTCTGTGCAAAAACTGATTTTCCATAGATCATTTTGGTGGCCATCTTGGAAAATGTCCACCATCTTGAACTGTAAAATGCTGAGTAATATTACAAGAATCACTATGCCAAATTTCATGCTTGTACCACCAAAATGCATGATGTTTCCATTATCTGCATCAGACAAACCCTCTGTGAGGTCACCGCAGTGTTCTAAGAAGGTCCAAATTTCACCAAACTCTGCCAAACTCTCAGCCTATGAATAAATGGCAAAAAAGGTGCCGTGTGACCTCAGTGGAACAAATGTAACTCACAGAAAAAAAAAAGAAAACTCCACATGTCCAACATCATGGGCCATGTCTATCAAATAATAATACAATAACATGCTGTTGTCGTGCAGTATGCATTTTCTGAGTCCCTCCGTTCACGCCCAGTCACCCAAAATGACAGATATTTGCCCGAGTTAGACGAGGGCGAATATCTGTTATTTGCATTATTATCACTTTTTACTGAGATACACAACACGTAACGCGTACATAAAAAGTTGGCTCACTTCTGTTGGGTCGGCTGGCGCGCGCACTGCTCTCCAAATTTGACAGTGTGTCCTCATCAAGCTGGCTGCTTTAGCTGCTGTTCACTGTTGTACTATTCATGAGAAAATCATCCGGAATATCCATATTGGGACCAAAACACACTTCTCGCCTTTTCATCTTTTCCTCTGCGGACAGTTTTTTTTTCCCCCTCTGCGGACAGTACTTGGGCTGCGCGCTATGACGTCATTTGTTTAAGCACAGCGGGCAGGTATAGCCAGATAGCATCGACGTAAATCTACAATACCGGCCCAGCAACAAGAGCTTTTGTCATGGAAAGCTGCGCGGAGGCTTCGCGCGTAAAGACCGATTCGCTTTGGAAGCGAGACAAAGGAACACCTCCATTTCGGCGTGTCAGAGGACAAGTTTGGACATGTCCAGCTCTCCACAATTTCACTGATACTTACTGGACTGGTAAGCACTGAAAGCCGAGATAGACATGTCCAAACTTGTCCTCTGACACGCCGAAACGGAGGTGTTCCTTTGTCTCGCTTCCAAAGCGAATCGGTCTTTACACGCGAAGCCTCCGCGCGGCTTTCCATGACAAAATCTCGTTAAAAGTGAAATCTGCTGGAAAATGGCTGATATCCAGCTCTTGTGATAACCAGAGAAAGAGCACATGATGGTCTCATATCCACAGAGCCATCCGTTAGAAATGGTCCGGTGGCTTGTGCCTCGTCGTCACAGCTCGGAGCACGACGCGCCGAGCATCCTTAAAGGGGTCCTTAAGCTGTAGTAACAGACCTTATTCTCTGTGAAGCCCGTAAAATTTTCACCGAAAGCCAGATAAATTTTTCGAATGGTTTCCAGGTGCCGGTCTCTAACAGCTTCTGAAAAAAATTCTGATGGAAAAAAAGTCCTTTTCATTCCTCCATTTCCAGACAATGAAAATCGCGACGAGGGGGCGGGACAACTCCTTCCCAAGGCATGCTCACAGGCGAATGATGTCACTGACAGGCGTGGAAAAACTCACGCATGCGCACAAGGGTTCAAGCATGTCTGACGTAAAAACATATGAATGAAATCCATATAGTTTTTGAAAAAAATTAAAAGGACCGTTACTTTATTGACAGACCTCGTATAGTGCAACAAACATCTCAAATTCAATCTCTTTCAGGTCAGTAACTGAATGTTACCTGCAAATATCACCTTTCAAATGACGGACCAAACCAATTTGTTGCGACACATCAACAAATCTAGTTTAACTCCCGTTGAACCTGAGAGGCTTCACTGAAGCCAACTGAAGCTTGTGCCAGTAAAACAGCAATCTGTAATATTGACAATAAGGGCTGTGATTGGACGCGATGTCCCCGCCAGACAACGCCACTCTGATCCCCCCAGCATCCATCAATATCTGCCACAAAGCTCACTCTTGTTTACAGCGTGAAGTCGCTCACTCAACCAGGCCCAGAGCCAAAAATCCCTGCAGTTTTCATGGTTTCTCTCTGGTGGATGCACTTATGTTGTTGTATATTCCAAAAACACGCTTCAACGAATCCCAGATCACAAATATCATAGAGCTCCAAAGAGGGACGGGGCCGCTATGAGAATCTGACAGAATATTAACCTTCGGCAAAAACTCTGCAGTGCACTGTGGTGGACATATTCACCTCAGAGAATACACATTATTCCACATTCTGTCTCCCGCTCCCTCCTTTCACTTTTCCTCTCCGCTTATCCAGTTTGTGACGAAGGGAAACCATTATTTTTAATTATTAGCAGAGGTACCAGTCTTCAAAAAAGAAAAAATGTACATTTTATTTTTCATGTTTCACGCTCTGTATTGTATTGACTTAAAATAATTTGTGTCATAATTCCACACACTCCAGTACAGTAGGTGGTGGTACGTACCTCTAAGTAAGTAAAAGTTTATTTGTATAGCACCTTTCAAAATAAAATCAACCTTGGCCTTGGTACAACCAACAGGTTCTGGTCCAAGGACCTCAGAGACCTGCTTGTCACATACAGGTGCAACACTTCACTGATGTAAAGTGGCATTTGACCACTAAAAGTCATCACCAATATGTTAAATTGCAGTCTGAACTGAATTGGGAGCCAATGCAAAGAGGACAGAATGGGTGTTACGTGAGACCACTTAGAAGGCCTTGTAAGCAGCCTTGCAGCCGCATTCTGGACCATTTGTAGGTGGTCCAGCGAAGCCTTACTGAGGCTAGGGAACAAGGAATTACAGTAATCAAGACGTGAAAAAAATAAAGGCATGAATGATCTGTTCCAGCTCAGCTTGAGACAATGTTTCTAAGGCGGGCAATGTTCCGTAAATGAAAGAAACAGGATTGCACAAGACGGGTAACGTGTGTGTCAAATTTGAGAGCCTCGTCAAATGTAACACCCAAATTTCTGACTGCTAAGTGAACAGACAGAGAGCCAAGGTTCTTAATCACCGAGGGAACTCCTCAGGGACACAAACAAGAACTTCAGTTTTTGCTGTATTAAGTGACAAATAGTTAGCCGCCATCCAGTTTTTATGACATCAATACAGTTTTGAAGAACAGAAACCCTAGCAACATTTTGTGGAGAAAAGGAGATGTACAGCTGTATGTCATGTGAACTTCCAAACTTAAGTGTCCAAGTGGGAGCAAGGACAATGCAAATAAAATAGGTCCCAGAACGAAACCTTGGGGCACACCACAGAACAGAATGGCAGAAGAGGATGTATATTTAGTTGCAGTAATTGAAGAACTTCTATTAGAGAGATAGGATAAAAACAATTTTGGGCTGACCCAGAATGCCCACCCATGTCCTTAATCTCTCAATTAAAACACCATGATCAACAGTGTCAAAAAGCTGCAAACAGATACAAAAGTACAAGAACCAAATATTCACCTGCATCTCTGTGCATTAAAATATCATTTGAAACTCTAAGAAGAGCTAAAGCTGAACACAATATTCTCTCTCTATTCTCTCAAGCTGGTTTTGCGGCCCACCAATAAACACAAAGAAAATATGAAGTTTACTTGTATTTATAAATGTTAAGTTTAGTTTCTGCCTGTAGCTAATGATGTCACCAAAAAAGTCTCTTGTAGAAGTCGCTAGCCTCACACAGTGCTAACATTAGCATGACCAAATGACTCCTTAAAACTAGTTTGCAATCCACGAATAAAGACAAAGAAGATGACGTTTTAGTTGGATTGTTAAGTTTATTTTCAGCCTGCAGCTAATGATGTCACCAAAAAAAGTCTCATCTTGTAGAATTAGCTAGCGTCACATAGTGAGATGCTAATGAATAACATTAGCATGACCGAATGGCTCAGAAAGCTCGTTTGTGATCACAAACGAGCCAATAAACACAAAGAAGATGAAGTTTAAGTTGTATTTATTTATTATTCTCCATCTTATTTTCAGCCTATAGCTAATGATGTCACCAAAAAAAATGTCATCTTGTAGACGTTGTGTCACATAGTGCTATGCTAATTGCTAAGATTAGCATAACCAAGTGGCTCCTTTGTATTTTATTCAAATATGTGTCAAATATGGTTTGTTGTGCCATTAATTGGCCTAAAGGGTCATCTAAGAAAGGTGTGCTGCAGTTTTTCCGTCAAATGAGGTGGCAGCTTACTCATGCAGAAATCCGCTAAGCTAAGCTAAGCTAAGCATGCCGCCTTTGACACACAAACAGGCACAGAACCACACACTTGAAGCGCATAGGATTTTTATGAATATTTCTTCTTTTTTTTTCTTTTTTCACTGATGGTTAACTCAAAGTTTGTTGGAAGTAGTTTTAAACAGTACCACAAGCCAATGTGTTGCTCAAGGAAACCTAGTGGGTCATTGTCAAAAATAAAAAATAAATAAATACCTTGAAGCTTGTAGATTCTATGGTCACTCAGTGTCCTGGAGCTCGAATGTCCACCAGCAGGATGTCTTTAAAAAAGCATTTAATGTTTGTTGGCTCTGTAGTGAACTGAGTAAAAAATGAAAGAACAAGCTTCCTAATTAGCTTGCTAATTACCACCGCTAAGGAAGTCATGTTTTCATTATCGTTTATTGGTTTGTTTGCTTGTCTGTCTGTCAGCGGGATTAAGAAAAAAGTGATTTTCATGAACCTTGGTGTATGGGTGGAACAAAGACAACAGAAAAGTCCTACATAGGCCCTGAGGCTCATCGAGAAGAAGATCCCGGTAGACCAGGAAACGGTTACTTCTCCAGCCTATCTGGGTAGACAGACACTCTCAAAAGTCATTCCAGCCGGACCACAGGATTCTCCAAACATACTGATTAAGAAAGACATCCAGTTGTCACATTTTATCACTAATAAGACAGGAAGCACCAGGGCTCTGAGGACTTGGACCTTGACCTGATTTATTTCATTCAAACATGGCAGCAATATTTCTTGGATAGATGTCTACTGGTGATTAGGTTTGGAGAGGTTTGGTCAAAGATCAGAGCTCAAAGTCAAGGAAAAGAGTCAGAAAAAATCGTTTTTAGTATATCTCAACAACCAAGAAGCCTAGACAGACCAAACTTGGTGAGGATATTACTTAGATAGATGTCTATAGGTGACTAGATTTTAGAGAAGTTTGGTCAAAGATCAAGGTTAAGGAATACATACATCAAAAACACCTTTTTAGTATATCTCAACAACCAAGAAGCCGAGATGGATGAACTTGGTGAGATTATTATTTGGAGAAACATCTAGAGGGGGGTTACCTTTTGGGGTAATTTATCAAAGTTTGAAGGTCAGGGTCAAGGAAACACATGGTCCAAAAACACCTTTCTAGTATATTTCAACATCTAAGAAGCCTAGACAGATCAAACTTGGTGGGAATACGGATATCTAGAGGTGAGTACTGTTAGGCATTGCTTTGCCAACACTAAAAAAATCTAAGTCAAGGAAAACATGGTCCAAAAACACCTTTTTAGTATATGTCAACAACCAAGAAGCCCAGATGGATTGAACTTCGTGGAAATATTACTTGGATGGATATCTCAAAATGATTAGATTTAGGAGTTATTTGGTCAAAGATCAAAGCTCAAGGTCAGGAAAACATGGTCAGAAAAAAAATCCTTTTTAGTATATCTCAAGAACAAGAAGCCTAAAGGGATCAGACTTGGTGGGAATATCATTTGGAGAAATATCTTGAGGTGATACCATTTAGGAGTAGTTTTGTCAAAGTTCGAAGGTCAAGGAAACATGGTCCAAAACCTTTTTTGCATATCTTAACAACCAAGAAATCTAGATGGATCAAACATTGTGGGAATATTACTTGGATTGACAACTTAATGTGATTAGATTTAGGAGGGGTTTGGTCAAAGATCAAAGTTCAAATACATTTTTAGTATATCTCACCAGCCAAGAAGCCCAGATGGATTGAACTTCATGGGAATATAATATGAACATATGTAGCGTTGACTCCATTTATCTCCAAGTAGCTTGGTCAAAGTTCAAAGGTCAAGGAAAACATGGTCCAAAAACTAAAATTTTTTTCATATCTCAACAACCAAGAAGCCCAGATGGATTGAACTTGGGGATATTACTTGTATTGATATCTCAAAGTGATTAGATTTAGGAGTTATTTGGTCAAAGATCAAAGCTCAAGGTCAAGGAAAGCATGATCAGAAAAACACATTTTTAATATGTCTCACCAAACAGAGAAGCCCAGAGGGATTTAACTTTGTGGGAAATATTACTTGTATTACTATCTCAAACATGATTAGATTTAGAGTTATTTTGGTCAAAGATTAAAGCTCAAGGTCAAGGAAAACATGATCCGAAAAAGACATTTTTAGTATCTCTCACCAACCAAGAAGCCCATATGGATTGAACTTTGTGGAATATTACTTGTATTGATATCCAAGTGATTAGATTTAGGAGTATTTGAATGTTGGATTTGATGTTGAAGTGAGGAAACATCTGACTGATATGACTGATATGACTGATATGACAAGGGAACATGCGTATTTATATTGTGGTGCGCAGAGCGCTCAGGGTCTGTGTCAGCCATCATGCACGTCCAGACTACTTTGTATTTGTTTTGTCTCATGTCACATCTTGCTGAAATTTGTGCAGTGACTTGAAGACAGAGGTGAGTGTCAAAATGACGTGCGGACAAGACAGTGGGTGAGGTTTGGGTGTTGTGACTATGGGGGCGTTTTTTTGGGTCCTCACTTTAAAATATGTCACTGGAGGACACTGTTTGGCACGTGGAACGAAATAGAAGTGTGTGTGTGTGTGTGTGTGGGGGGGGGGGGGGGGAGGGGGGGGGGGGGGGTTGTGCAAGGGCTGTGTCGAATGTGACAAAGAGAGGATGGCCGGCTGAAGGGACGGAGGTGCTTCTTTACTTAGTGCTGTTATATCCGTCCAGTGGACCATTCGCATGGTGTGGGTTCGCGTCCCCTTGAGCACAAATGAGCTGCTGTGCAGTGACACGTTGCTTTTCCCGCGGCGGCGCTCTCCTGACGCGCGCTGCACTCCGCGCGCCACCGGCGGCTTCTGCGTCCCCCACCGTCGCCACCGCGCGCAGGGGAGGCTCCGTGTCCGCCGCCTCTCCGGATTAAACCCGCTGTCACAGCGCACGAGTCCTGGCAGCGCCATCCACAAGCAAACGGCCGACAGAAAGGCGCACAAGTGCGCCGCGTTGGCGCGCAGACGTGCCATGCGTGCGCTCTTATCGCTGAGACTGACGGATGCTCCTGGAAGATAGATGAGGGATACTGTAAGAAAGCGAGAGAGAGAGGAGAGAGAGAGAGAGGAGAGGAGAGAGAGAGAGAAGAGACGAGATGAGAGAGAGAGAGAGAGAGAGAGGAGGAGGAGGAGGAGGAGGAGGAGGAGGGAGCCTCCAGTCACACACAGGGAACAACGTGTCTGTGCGTCAGGCGCAGCGACGCAGAGGCGCCACCTGCTGTCAGGTTCAGGTTATTCAGTCAAATCTCAGCACCCTTCAGAATTCCTGTTGTGTTTATTTACTATGTTGATATTAACGGTGGAAAAATATAAAGTAATAATATCAAATCAACAAAATATCTGCAAATGTGAAATATCCAAAGGTGATGCTCCGTCCCCTCTGCTGTCCTGCACAGACCTCAACCCCATCAGCCACCTCCTGGACCTGAAAGACATCAAGCTTTGCACACAGAGTGAGTGAGACGTTGACTCGCTGATCCATTTCACCAGGATCTACAGCGAGGAGGTCATTCAGATTGGGTAAGAGGAAGGCAGGATAGCAGACACACACCTGGAAATTCCACAAGCCAGTGAGAACACACAGTGAAGAAGCAGAAAGTCAGTCACAAGTAAATGCCTCCAGAAGGAGGCTAGGTTTCCCATGTAACAATAAGAAATATACTCAAAACCTGGATTAATCTTTTTAGTCACATAGCACTACTATTATTCTGAACACTACGGTATTACTCCGCACCTCAGCCAGTGTTCTGATGAGACGTCATTCCTGTCCTCCGCGCAACTGCACGTGCACGCATGTGCAATATTGTCGGGATGCGGAACTGTTGATTTATGTGACGAGTCGCACAATTCGACAGAACACCGGCTGCGCACTGCTAGCTGTTAGCGCTGTTAGCTGAGAGCGGGGAGAAAGTCAACGTACCACCGCTGCCACCGAAATGGGTGAATTTAAGATAACATACGAAAGTTTTGATGTGGATTCTGATACAGAATTACCGTTTCACATTTGATGGATTTTCACATTTGATGGATTACTCCGCACCCTGACCACTGTTGGAGGCGACGCTGCCTCGACGGTAAGCCTCGCCAACCGAATTACCTACAGAAAAATAAACCATGCAAATGATGGAAATGAATTAGAATGGGAATACCCCCTTGTGTTTGATGATTTGGCAATGTTCATGCTGTTATACGGTCGCAAATAGCCATTTTACGGCTCCACTAACACCGGTAAAGCTCAATTTGCAACCGTATAACCAGCATGAATGTCTGCATCATCATCATCATCATCAGACACAAGAGGGTTATTCCCTAATTATTGGGAGAAGGTGACGTTGCTGGACGGTATGTAGTTGTCTTACTTCATGCTGGTATAAGGTCCAGGTTTCACTTTCATACAGTAACAAAGACATCAAACACTGATTGTAAACATTGACCTTGGTGGATACAGTGAGGTTGTGTGAGTCGAAGACTCTATATTCGTAATCATCCATAAGCACACGCCCTACCAGTCATCAGATACCCAGCTGGGATCATAAGTGGGAGGAGATAGATGCAGGTGAAGACGCTTCACAATGCACAGCAGTTTCCACCCAAAGTCCAACACCCTGAAGCTCTATGAGCAACAGAAGGAAGGAGGGCCTTTCAAACTGTAAAATAAACTGTAATTTTCTAAACGTATCACGTGACGAACTCTGGATTAATATTGAAGGATTTTAATGGAGATTTTTTTCCCTTCAGCGGACCGAATCTTCTCCCTCCTCAGCTGCGCTCTGAGCCACACCAGGATGAGATGGGGAGCATCCATGACTACATCAGAAGATGGTTCCCAGCTAAGATACTCCACAGAACCACATTCTGCACACTTACAAAGTCATGGCTGCAGAACAAGATGACGCAGGTAGACTCTGGACTGACCTGCCTGCAGTTCTGACCGTCTCAAATACAGAATGTGTCGAGAATTTTTCTTTTCCACATTTTTTCATAGCATTCCAACTTTTTCTTGATTTGGCGGTTGCATTTCCTAGTAATAGGAAAAGTCATAAAATGCAATAAAAGACCAAGTGTATGTAACTAAAGAATTTGCTTGAAACGTGGAAAGATTTAGTTAGAACTGAACATCAGAATGTTTCCTGAAGTATTCTCTTTGTTGATGCTGAAGAAGAGGGTCTTTGTTAATTATTCATCTTTCTCAACAGCCTTCTGGTGATTCTGCCGGATGGAGGAGAATGTAAGTGCAGTGCTGTGGGTTCGACTGGTCTCATATCAGTGCACTCAGGTGTCAGGAGCAACAGAAGCAGAGCTGCATCTGTTTGAATATTTGATGGATGTGACACAAGCAGGTACGTCAGTGTTAGAGAGGAGAGGCATGAAAAGTGTGGACTTATATTTGATCTTCCACCCCATCTAAAATACAGGCTTGGAAGTTGGACATCACCTTTTATATAACGGCTAAATAGATCCTTATCATTTGATTGGTGTCATGTGATATTGATCATTCGTCCCATTTGCCATCGTGCAATTTTGGTTCCATATGATTTGTACCATTGCACACCCCGCCCACTGCGCAAGCAGCAGCAGCTGTAGTGCTAACAATTTTTCTTACCTTTGAACTCAAACCTACATTATTTGTATATTATTTGTTGTGGGTCAGAAGGTCTCACTTTTTGGCTTAGTGGTTAGCACTGTTAACTCACAGTAAGAAGATTGTGGGATCACTTCCTACCTGATCCTTTCTGTGTGGAGTTTGCATGTTCTCCCCTTGTTCATGTGGGTTATGCACCACATACTGTCAATACCTCAAACAGACGTGCCTGGAACACCTCCCTAGGGAGGCGCCAGGAGACATCCTGACCAGATGCCCAAACCACCTCAGCTGGCTCCTTTCAATGTGAAGGAGCAGCGGCTCTACTCTGAGCTCCCCATGGATGACCAAGCTTCTCACCTTTTATACAAGGGAGACACCAGCCACCCACCTAAGGAAGCCCATTTTGGCCGCGATCTAGTTCTTTCAGTTATGACCCAACCCTCATGACCATGGATGAGAGTAGGAACAAAGACTGATCAGTAGATCGAGAGCTTTGCCTTTTGCCTTTGACAACAGTACGGTAGAGCGCCCCTGCTGCGCCAATTCCCCAGCCAATCTCACGCTCCACTGTCTCCTCCCTCGTGAACAAGACCTGAGGTACTTGAACTCTTTCACTAGAGTAATGTCATGTAGTTACGATGCAGCGTGTTAATATTTCAGATTCAAAATATACTAGTGGATCATCTCTGTCTAGTGCAGGTGAGTTTTTGAAGATCTGGTGAGTGGAGTAAAGTGGGATAAATGGCACTGTGGTGCACATCCTTCATGACCTCTAGCGTGTGGCCTGTAATTACCACCCTTAAAACTTGAGCCGAGGTTTAAATATTTATACCCTTGTGGAAATTGTGTGTGTGTGCATGAGAACGTAAAGAGCGATATAGATTGGACCACCGGGCGAGTGTGAATGTAATCTATTTTAATCTAAATAGTAGACCCAAGAGAAAAGGCATTTAAGAGTGGAAATTAAACCGAAAATATAAGACGCCAAATGCACATGCTCTCCCAGAGAATTAGATCAACCAGGAAAACAAAATAAATAAATAAATACACAAATATAAATTCAGTCTTGGGGATACATTAATTGCACTGCCACAGCACAAAAGCTACACTAGAAGTTATAGAAGAGTCACGGACAGTAGGTGACAATAGGAAAGATTATATTTTAGCATTTTGCCCAATTTTATATGAAAACAGGAAAGTTCTATATGTGACTGTTATTCATTCAGACACATGGGGGGGGGGCATTGTGCACAGTTGCTCCAATTACAGCCACAGAAGCCTATAACATCTTCTGGGTTGTCTGGGTGTCTTGGTGGCTTTCCTCACTCTTCTCCTTCTTGCACAGTGACTGAAGATAAAACTGATGATTTATGTGCATTATACACCAACGGGGATGATTTATTATGCACCTCATCATCTTGGTTTAGAAATTTTATTTAATTCATATCAAGTTGTACAGATTTGCTCTGAGTTTAAGCAGGTTGATTTTAGAAATTTTTTATATTGAGAAGCCTAAATTAATTTTGGTATCTGAAATAGCATAAACAAATTAAAATGTGAAATACCAAGGGGCTGAATACTGTAAATGTATACACACATACATACTGTATATCTCAAAAAATTAGAGTAGCATGGAAAAATGTAAGTATTGTTTGTTGTTATTTCTCAAAGTTATTTTTTTTTGGTCATTTGATCATATTCTAGACATATTAAACAGCAAACTCAAACTTTTCACACATTTTTTGAATTTGCACCACGAGCCAGTTTCTCCACTCACATCCACAGAAGCCTATAATTCATTCAGAGCTGTCAGGGATGTCTTGGTGGCTTCTCTCACTCAATTTTTGAGAACTATCGACGTGATACAGATTTACCCCACAGAACCAAACTGTTTGCATTTCTTAATGATTTATGTAAATGTAAAATCGAATACTAAGTTAGTAAAATCAGCGATCTAGCAATCAGTGTCTCCAGAACCAGGGTAGATATACTGCAGAACTCACGAGTTGATAAATGACTGACAGGTGTGCAAATGGATCAACCTGGGACGAATTAAGGAGTGCTCTCTCTCTAAAACACATACACACACCTGATGAAGAGACACATTAAAAAGGGAAACACATGGAATAATAACCACTACAGCTGAGACCATGGCGTTCATGCTCGATTAAGCGATTTCACCGGGTCGGTGTTAACACTTGTGGCAGCGTTGGAATTCAGAACCATGCCTCAAAAACACTGGAGAAATGTCATGTAAATTGATCATTGCACAATGATGCTCAAACTAACTGCCCTTGATTCTAAATAGAGAGGAATGTATTTGTGCATGCAGTCTTGTCTTGCAAATGACTGCAAATTACCGTATATTAATAAGCATCTGTGAGCATTTGCATTTAAACAGTACAATTATGTGACTTCTTCTTTGTCTTTCGGCTGTTCCCGTTAGGGGTCGCCACAGCAGATCAATCGTTTCCCATCTCACCCTGGCCTCTGTATCTTCCTCTGTCACACCAACCACCTGCATGTCCTCTCTCAGCACATCCATGAACCTCCTCTTTGGTCTCCCTCTTCTCCTCCTGCCTGGTGGCTCCATCCTCAGCATCCTTCTCCCTATATACCCTGGGTCCCTCCTCTGCACATGTCCACACCATCTCACTCTCGCCTCTCTGACTTTGTCTCCAAAACCGTCCACCTGAGCTGTCCCTCTGATATGTTCATCCTAATCTTGTCCATTCTTGTCACTCCCAAAGAGAATCTCAACATCTTCAGCTCTGCCACCTCCAGCTCTGTCTCCTGTCTTTTTGTTAGTGCCACTATCTCTAAACCATACAACATACTGTTTTGTAAACTTCCCCTTCACTCTGCTGATATTCTTGGTCACAAATCACTCCTGCCACTTTTCTCCACCCACTCCACCCTGCCTGCACTCTCTTCTTCACCTCTCCACCACACTCTCCATTACTTTTGAACAGTTGACCCCAAATATTTAAACTCATCTACTTTCACCACTTCTACTCCTTGTGACTGCACTATTCCACTGGGCTCCCTCTCATTCACACACATGTACTCAGTCTTGCTTCTACTGACTTTCATTCCCCTTCTCTCCAAAGCATATCTCCACTTCTCCAGACTAGACTCAACTTGCTCTCTACTCTCATTACAGATCACAATGTCATCTGCAAACATCATAGTCCATGGGGACTCCCTGTCTGATCTCATCTGTCAACCTGTCCATCACCACTGCAAACAAGAAAGGACTCAGAGCTGATCCTTGGTGTAATCCCACCTCCACCTTGAATGAGTCTGTCATTCCGACTGCGCATCTCACGCTGTCACACTATTCTTGTACATGTCCTGTACTACCCTAACATACTTCTCTGCCACTCCAGACTTCCTCATACAATGCCACAACTCTTCTCTTGGCACCCTATCATAAGCTTTTTCTAAGTCCACAAACACACAATGTAACTCTTTCTGTCCTTCTCTGTACTTTTCCAACAGTATTCTCAGAGCAAACATTGCAATCTGTAGTGCTATTTCTCGGCATGAAACCATATTGCTGCTCACAGATCTTCACCTGTTTTCTAAGCCTAGCTTCTACTACTCTTTCCCATAACTTCATGCTGTGGCTGATCAGCTTTATGCCTCTGTAGTTATTGCAGCTCTGCACATCACCCTTGTTCTTGAAAATAGGAACCAGCACACTTCGTCTCCACTCCTCAGGCATCCTCTCATTTTCCAAGATTTTATTAAACAATCTGGTTAGAAACTCTACTGCCATCTCTCCTAGACATTTCCATGCCTCCATTGGAATGTCATCTGGACCAACTGCCTTTCCACTCTTCACCCTCTTCATAGCAGCCCTCACTTCTTCCTTGCTAATCTCTTTTACTTCCTGATTTACTCTCACCACATCATCCACCCTTTTCTCTCGCTCATTTTCTTTATTCATCAACTCGTCGAAATATTCCCTCCACCTTCTCAGCACACACTCTTCACTTGTCAGCACATTACCATGTGCATCTTTTACCACCCTAACCTGCTGCACATCCTTTCCAGCTCTGTCCCTTTGTCTGGCCAATCGGTACAAGTCCTTTTCTCCTTCCTTACTATTCAACTGCTTGTACAGCTCGCAATATGCCTTTTCCTTTGCTTTTGCCACTTCTCGCCTTACGCCGCATCTCCTTGTACTCCTGTCTACTTTCTTCATCTCTCCGACTATCCCAAAACTTTTTCGCCAACCTCTTTCTCCCTATGCTTTCCTGGACCTCTTCATTCCACCACCAAGTCTCCTTGTCTTCCTTCCACTGTCCAGATGTCATACCCAGTACTGCCCTAGCTGTCTCCACTCACCACATCTGCAGTACTCTTCCAATTGTCCAAAATTGCTTCCCCTCCAACTAGTGCTTCTCTCACCTGCTCGCTAGATTCACACACCAGTCTTCCTCCTTCAGCTTCCACCATCTGATCCTTGTTGAGCTCTCACTCTCTTCTTCTTCTTTTCCTCTAAAGTCATCCTACAAACAAACCATCCTATGCTGTCTAGTGACATTCTCTCCTGCTACCACCTTACAGTCTGTGATTTTCTTTTAGCTTGCATCTCCTATAAAGAATGTAGTCCACCTGTGTGCACCTTCCTCCACTTTTATATGTTACCCTGTGCTCCTCCCTTTTCTTAAAGTAGGTATTCACCACAGCCATTTCCATCCTTTTTGCAAAATCAACTACCATCTGTCCTTCCCCATTCCTATCCTTGATACCATATCTACCCATTACGTCCTCATCACCTCTGTCCCTTCACCAACATGCCCATTGAAGTCTGCTCCTATCACCACTCTTTCATGCTTGGGCACACTCTCTACCACCTCATCTAACACACTCCAGAAATCTTCTTTCTCCTTCATCTCACAACCTACCTGTGGGGCATATGCACTGATGTATATTCATCATCACCCTTCAATTTCCAACTTCACACTCATCACCCTGTCAGACACTCGCTACCCTCCAACACACTTTTAACATACTCTTCCTTTAAAATGACCCCAACACCATTTCTCTTCCTGTCCTCACCATGGTACAACAACTTGTACCCACCGCCGATGCTCCTGCTCTTACTCCCTTCCACTTGGTCTCTTGCACACACAATATGTCTACCTTTCTCCTCTCCATCATATCAGCCAGCTCTCTCCCTTTACCAGTCATACTACCAACATTCAAAGTCCCCACTCTCATTTCCACCCTTCTAGTTTTCTTCTTCTCCCGCTGTTTGTGGCAACGTTTTCCTCCTCTTCTTCGTCGTCGTCTTCACCCAGCAGTAGCCCAATTTCCACCGGCACCCTGTTGGGCAATAGCACCGGTGGCGGACGTTGTTAACCCGGGCCGCGACCGATCCGGTATGGGAATTCGATTGAGTCTGCATAGTTGGGTTGGCTTGTTTTACGCCGGATGCCCTTCCTGATGCAACCCTCCTCATTTATCCGGGCTTGGGACCGGCACTCAGAATGTACTGGCTGCACACAATCAGATAATATAAAAAATATTTTTTATCTAGTTTATGTCCATTGCAGAGCAGGTATCTTACTAGGATAATGAGTTGGTAAGGAACTATCAATATGTCAAGGCTTTGTCGAGGTTTGATTCCTTATGGACTATATGCACACATTAGTTCTGCGTTCTACGCCTGATGGCACCCAAACTTCCGGTGCGTTGGAGACTATATTGGAGCGCATGTACTCTGAAGATGGCTGAGTCCTCCGAGTTTACTGGAGCCTCGCCAAAGTCTCGCCAAAGACCACTACCATTATGAATTATCGCCTTAATAGTTAATCGTCACTATAATAGTCAACAGTGTTATATAAATACAAAAAATAGGGCTGCATACACATATGTAGAATCGTCAATTGTCAATGGCGTTTGCCATTATTTGTATTGTATTGCTCTGTGCTAAATATTTTTGAAACATTTGTTTATGCCTTTTCAAATAAACAAAATATAAAAAATAAAATGTCCTAAAATTATGTTCTTTAAATTTAAACTGAAAGCAAATCTCTAAAACTTGACATAAATTAATTAAAAATATAAAAGGCCAAGATGGTGTGTTGCATAAGTAATGGAACACTTTAGTAAATACCTGTGAATAATCAGTTTTATTGCCAGTTTTCTTCAGACAAGTCAGGGGATTGATACATGAACATTTCCATGTCACTGAATATGTCTTGAACTTTATTTACATCAATTATGAAGAAATATAAACAGTATGACACTCTAACATAAATCTGCATGGAGTAGACCAGGGGTTTTTTAAAGTGTGGTAGAGTAACCCCCCCCAGAGAACAAATGAATAGCTGCCCCCCCCCCCCCCCCCCCCGACACACATACACACAATTTTCAACGTCTTTGTGTGTTTGTTTTTATTCTTTTACACATCTTAAACACATTTAAAAGTATTTGTGTGTTTTTAAGGAACTGCCCATGCATTCACACATTTTACAGCCTTTGTAAACATTTTAAACATGTTTTTTTTTAAAGAACTTTCAATTCTTTCACACATTTTACACCATTTTCAAACATTTTAAGCATGTGTTTGAAGAATTTCTATTTTAAACATTTAAACATCTGTGTGTTTTTAATTGTCTTTGGCATAACTAACACATTTAACATAAATAATATTAATTCAACTTTACAAGGATGGGTATTGATAAGATTTTATCGATTCCGCTTATCGATCTGATTCCGTTATCAATATCTCTTGTGAATTTTCTGTGTACTAAAAGTAGGCTTTACAGGTTTTCTATGTCAACATTTTACTGAGTCTTAAAGTAAACAAATATGAAATTGAATATGTATAAGAGATCCTTGATCTCTCTACATAAATAAAAATAAACAAAATCTGTAGTTTTTCTCAAAAGCATTTCCTTTCAGACATTAATGGCACGAATGTCTCTCCATACATCTGAGCTCAGCCGGCTGTGCTGCAAGTCAACATCAATGTAATTATTATGAGCCCCATGAAGGGCTCATTCTCAGCTAATGACTACCACAGATAATGAACGGATGAATGCTTTCCATTTTTGCTAATCAACACACCTAAATCCTACACACACTATCTTTAAGGAAAGAAATTTGCATCTGCGGCTACAAGGCCTCATAGAACTATTTTCTCATGAAACAAATGTCTGAGGAAATTCATGCTGAGTCGCCAGTGCGCTTCCTCCGAAATGGCTAATCTGATTTCATTCTTCTGCATTGATGAGAGAAGTGAGAAATCAGAGCAAAGTGGAACATGTCTGCCTCATCGCGTGTGCTTTAAAAGAAAGGAGAATTTAAGGAGTAAAATCAGTTCTGATTCAATAGTTTGTGTCTGTATTTCAGCCACAGTGCATCTTAGCGCGAACAGGCGAATGACGTGCCATGCTCCAAGCTGCGACGACGCGGCACAAACCACCGGACCATTTCTAAACGGATAGCTCTGTGGATACGAGACCGTCGTGTGCTCTTTCTCTGGTTATCACAAGAGCTGGACATCAGCCATTTTCCAGCAGATTTCACTTTTAACAAGAGATTTTTGTCATCGTCGCAGCTCGGAGTGTGGCGCGCCGAGCATCCTTAAAGCTGTACTAACAGACCTTATTCTCTGTGAAGCCCGTAAAATTTTCACCGAAAGCCAGATAAATTTTTCAAATGGTTTCCAGGTGCCAGTCTCTAACAGCTTCTGAAAAAATTCTGATGGAAAAAAAGTCCTTTTCATTCCTCCATTTCCAGACAATGAAAATCCGACGAGGGGGCGGGACCACTCCTTCCCAAGGCGTGCTCACAGGTAAATGACGTCACCTACAGGCGTGGAAAAACTCACGCATGCGCACGAGGGTTCAAGCATGTCTGACGTAAAAACATATGAATGAAATCCATATAGTTTTTGAAAAAAATAAAAAGGACCGTTACTTTATTGACAGACCTCGTATAGACCCTCGGTCAAGTGATCTCCTGCATACCACAAAACCAAACCAACAACTGATCTGAAAAATGACACGAGACAGTAGATTAACCACACATACAGTCCTCCATCACAAGCGCAAACACAGCGCAATTGGGCATGACAGTCACACAACGGGTCAAAGATAAACCTTTCATGTAGATATACAGTGGTCCCTCATTTATCATGGGAGTTACGTTCTAAAAATAGCCCGTAATAGGCGAAATCCGCAAAGTAGTCAGCGTTATTTTTTACAGTTATTATAGACGTTTTAAGGCTGTAAAACCCCTCACTACACACTTTATACACTTTTCTCAAACAGGCATTAACATTTTCTCACTTTTCTCTCGTGTGTAAACACTTTCAAAGTTCAAACCTTAGTAGAAAAATAAGACCAACCTGTTTTCAGGCCCAAACATTTGTTTGAGAAATAAAAATAGAATGTTTTCCTATAAATAATGATGATGGCTTTTAGAACTAACACATTTAATTTTAACGATCAACCTACGAGGTTGGACACATAAGAAATTATTAATAGTGACTGACCAGTATTTCACAGTTCCTCTGACCACACCTCTTTGTCATGGCGCCGTTTTTCCACTGAGTCACACCTCGCTGCAGGTGTCTTTTTCCGAGTGAAGAACACAGTTATGGGTAGTTGTTGGCGCTCTTTTTTCTTCTGGGCGAGAAGATTCTTATAAACAGACACGCAGAACACAATGTGCGTACTCTCCCTTCGCGGGTGTCGCAACAGGTGTCCCGTCATCTCAACAGAACACCGGCCTGCGTGATGAGGATGCAGAGCACAATGCACTGTTTAAAAAAAAAAAAAAAAAAAGCATGCAAAATTGGACTAAAATTGGACAAAATCTCCCCCTCCAGCTGCCACCTTATCGTGGTCGGGGAGTTTGCGTACCCAGATGATCCTAGCAGCTACGTTGTCGGGGGCTTTGTGCCCCTTGTAGGGTCTCCCAATGCAAACAGGTCCTAGGTGACGGGTCAGACTAAGGGCAGTTCAGAACCTCCATGACCAGTAAAAAATCAAAGACCGAGACGTCGCCCGGTATGGCGGAGCCGGGGCCCCACCCTGGAGCCAGGCCTGGGGTTGGGGCTCGCACGCGAGTGCCTGGCGATCGGGCCTTAGCCCATGGGGCCTGGCCGGGCTCAGCCCGAAAGAGCGACGTGGGCCCGCCCTCCTGTGGGTTCACCACCTGCAGAGGGGGCCATGGGGGTCGGGTGCAGAGAGGATTGGGTGGCGGTCGTGGGCGGGTGGCCCAGTGGCCCGGTCCATGCTCACGGCCCCTGGCTGTTGGGACGTGGAATGTCACCTCGCTGGGGGGGAAGGAGCCTGAGCTTGTGTGGGAGGTTGAGAGATACCGACTAGAGATAGTCGGGCTCACCTCCACTCACAGCTTGGGCTCTGGTACCCAACTCCTGGAGAGGGGCTGGATGCTTCATTTTTTTGGTGTTGCCCACGGGGAGAGGCGGAGAGCTGGGGTCGCATTGCTTATTGCTCCCCAGCTCAGTCGCCATGTGTTGGAGTTTACTCCAGAGAACGAGAGGGTCGCGTCCCTACGCCTTCGGGTCGGGGACAGGTCTCTCACCGTTGTCTCAGCCTATGGGCCGAGCAGAAGTGCAGAGTACCCGACCTTCTTGGAGTCCCTGGGAGGGGTACTAGATAGCGCTCCGACTGGGGACTCCATTGTTCTCCTGGGGGATTTCACGCCCATGTGGGCGGTGACAGTGAGACCTGGAGGGGGGTGATTGGGAAGCACGGCCTCCCCGATCTGAACCTGAGTGGTGTTCAGTTGTTGGACTTCTGTGCTAGTCACAGTTTGTCCATCACGAATACCATGTTTGAGCACAAGGGTGTCCATAAGTGCACGTGGCACCAGGACACCCTGAGCCGGAGGTTGATGATCAACTTTGTAGTCGTATCATCTGACCTTCGGCCACATGTCTCGGACACTCGAGTGACGAGAGGGGCAGAGCTGTCGACCGATCACCACCTGGTGGTGAGTTGAATCCGCTGGGAGTGGAGGAAGCCTGTCAGACCTGGCAGGCCCAAATGTATCATGAGGGTCTGCTGGGAATGACTGGCGGAACCCTCTGTTAGCGAGGTCTTCAACTCCCACCTCCGGGAGAGCTTCTCCCGGATCCCGGGGAGGTTGGAGACATGGAGTCCGAGTGGACCATGTTCTCCACCTCCATTGTTGATGCGGCCGCTCGTAGCTGTGGTCACAAGGTCTCTGGTGCCTGTTGCGGCGACAATCCCCGAACCCGGTGGTGGACGCCGGAAGTATGGGATGCCGTCAAGCTGAAGAAGGAGTCCTACTTATCTTTGTTGGTAGGTGGGACCCTGGAGGCAGCTAACAGGTACCGGCAGGCCAAGCATGCCGCAGCCGGTGCGATCGCAGAGGCAAAAACTCGGGTCTGGGAGGAGTTCGGGGAGGCCATGGAGGAGGACTATCGGTCGGCCTCAAAGAGATTCTGGCAAACCGTCTGACGCGTCAGGAGGTGGAAGCAGCTCTCCGCCAGCACTGTCTACAGTGTGGGTGGGGAGCTGTTGACCGTAACTGGGGATATTGTCGGGCGGTGGAAGGAATAATTCAAGGATTTCCTCAATCCCACCGTCACGTCTTCCAAAGAGGAAGAAGAGACTGGGGACTCAGAGGCAGACTCATCCATTACCCAGGCCGAAGTCACCAAGGTGGTTAGAAAGCTCCTCGGTGGCAAGGCTCCTGGGGTGGATGAAATCCGTCCTGAGTACCTCTGCAACATCACGTGGCGATCGGGGACAGTGCCTCTGGATTGGCAGACCGGGGTGGTGGTCCCTCTGTTTAAGAAGGGGGACCGGAGGGTGTGTTCCAACTATAGGGGGATCACACTCCTCAGCCTCCCCGGTAAGGTCTATTCCAGAGTACTGGAGAGGAGAATTCGACCGATGGTTGAACCTCGGATTCAGGAGGAGCAGTGTGGTTTTCGTCCAGGTCGCGGCACACTGGACCAGCTCTACACGCTCCATCGGGTGCTCGAGGGTTCATGGGAGTTCGCCCAACCAGTCCACATGTGTTTTGTAGATCTGGAGAAGACGTTCGACCGTGTCACTCGGGGCACCCTGTGGGGGTGCTCCAGGAGTACGGGGTCCGGGGTCCTTTGCTAAGGGCTATACGGTCCCTGTACGACCACAGCAGGAGCTTGGTTCGCATTGCTGGTAGTAAGTCAAACCTGTTTCCAGTGCACGTTGGCCTCCGCCAGGGCTGCCCTTTGTCACCGGTTCTGTTCATTATTTTTATGGACAGAATTTCTAGGCGCAGCCAGGGTGTAGAGGGGGTCTGGTTTGTGAACCACAGAATCTCGTCTCTGCTGTTTGCTTCGTCAAATCAGGACCTTCAGTGTGCACCGGGCGGTTTGCAGCCGAGTGTGAAGCATCCGGGATGAAAATCAGCACCTCCAAATCCGAGGCCATGGTTCTCGACCGGACAAAGGTGCTTTGCCCTCTTCAGGTCGGTGGAGTGTCCTTGCCTCAAGTGGAGGAGTTTAAGTATCTCGGGGTCTTGCTCACGAGTGAGGGACGGATGGAGCGTGAGATTGATAGACGGATCGGTGCAGCATCTGCAGTAATGCGGTTGCTGTATCGGGCCGTCGTGGTGAAGAGAGAGCTGAGTAGGGGGGCATAGCTCTTGATTTACCTATCGATCTATGTTCCGATCCTCACCTATGGTCATGAGATTTGGCTCATGACCCAAAGAACGAGATCGCGAGTACGAGCCGCTGCTCCTCCACGTCGAAAGGAGTCAGTTGAGGTGGCTCGGGCATCTTTTCCGGATGCTCCCTGGACGCCTTGCTGGAGAGGTGTTCCGGGCACGTCCCATTGGGAGGAGGCCCCGGGGAAGACCCAGGACACGCTGGAGGGACTACATCTCTCGGCTGGCTTGAGAACGCCTTGGGGTTCCCCCGGAGGAGCTGGGGGATGTTTGTGTGGATCGGGAGGTCTGGGCGGCTTTGCTTGAGCTGCTGCCCCCGCGACCCGACTCCGGATAAAGCGGAAGAAAATGGATGGATGGATGGAAAATTGGACTAAAAAAATCTGCGAAACTGCGAGGCGCTATATTTTCCAGTATTTCTTTTTCTTTCTTTCTTATTTTTATTTTTGATAACTCTCACATCCAAGGCGCCGGGTCCAAAAAACATACCTGGAGTAGTGTTTTGTTTTATTTTGCACATACATACATCACCGACACACCACAAAGAGATTTCCATCAGGTTAGATGCCTACAGCAAGTATCTCAACCACTGACAACGTATTACAGCAAGAGTTCACAAAAGTATTTTAAAGGCCTGATGAAAGTGTAATATGTTATATTTAATAAGATATTTTCATGAAAAAAGACACAAATGTGCAGTTTACTGCATTTTATTTTTTTCTTGTGTAAAAACACAGCTTAGATATGGTTTGACCAAATTGTCATTAAACTTAATAAAACAGAGATGAAGTGGAGGTTTAAGAGTCACTAGGTGCTCACACATAAGGAAAGTTATTTCTATATTTATTCATGTTCATTGTTAGTTGGTTTAATCTTTTCTGTTTTGTTTTATCAGATTCTTTTTGTCCGTTTCTCTAAAACTTTATTGTGGCATTATTAGTTATTATTGCTATTATTGTTGTTGTTTCTATTATTAGTATTATTGATATATAAATAAAAATAAATGAATAAAATATTACAATTTGTAATACATTTGACTCTTTTCAAATGTGCTGACAGCTGCAACAGCTTAATGCTAACTTCAACATGAAAACGCCATAGACATGCTAACGCATTAGCATCGGTCCCATTTTTAAGTTATAAAATACATCTATCAACTGTTTCAGAAGACCATAACAGGTCAGATTAACATAAAAAGGTAAATGTTACTCACAGACATATGCTCTTTGGGGTTTTAGTGGGGGAAAATTAAGATTAAGCGAAATAAAACAAAGCACCAGATTGAAGCACTGCTTCAATCTACGAATCACTGCTTCGATTGGTTCAAGGTTCAAAGCAAAGCCGCACTGCAGAAACGGTTGATTTATATGAAAGAAACTAAACATTTGCGGTAAAACAGTTATTTAACAACTAATTGATGACTAAATTAGTTGACAACTATTTTAATTACGATTAAATCGATTAGTTGTTTCAGCACTACTAAACACCTCCTCTTTCTGTGAGATCCCGTTGTGTGTGTGTGTGTGTGTGTGTGTGTGTGTGTGTGTGTTTGGGGGTGGGGGGGAGGTGTCACCTATGCGCATGGACTAAACCATTGTACAACTGTGCAGGGGTGGAAGGGCCCTCAGAGATCTTTCAATATTATTCTTAGAGCAGAATTATGTTTTGCAACATTTATACATTCATTCTATTTATATTCTTTTACAACATGAATTGTATGGACATTAATAACATGTAATACAAAAATGTATTTAATGCCAATTTTTTGTGGGCCCTGGGTACATAGTACCCTTTACCCCCCCCCAGTCCTACGCCCCTGCCTGTAAGCCTGTATGGTGTGAAAAAAGATCTCTCTCTCTCTCTCTCTCTCGCTTCCTTTCTCTCTGGTAGCCAGCTCTTCTCTGCTGGCGGAGGATTGAGGATTGCCACTCGTAGCTGTCTGTCTGCTACAAAACATGTAACAGGCAGGCATTAAAATCTATGATTTCAGACTTTACACATGTTTTTAACTGTTATGCTTTATTTGTTATGCTTGCAAAAATATGGTGGCAGTCTAAAAGTTAGCTAATTACTCCTATGATGGTTTTCAAAGTTATCTGAAAAGCTAATCAGCTAACGAAAATGTTAGCTTTGATAATTAGCGGTTATCAAATTAGCGGAACTGTGCCCACCACTGACTATATGAAATGTGCTACTGCACACCTCGACCACGGCGCATGCTCACACTACCAGAGGCGACGTTTAGCTAAACATGGTTGGGTTTGTTTTGCTGGAGGACACTGCTAATTCTAACACACACAAAAAACAAAAAAACACAAACAAATCCACTACACTGTACGCTGTCTGGAGGCATGAAGAGCTGTTAGGATGAACAGCTGAACAAATTTCTGATGTGATTTTTTTTTTTTTTTTTCTTCACTGATTGAGGAACTTTTTTTTTTTTTTGTTTTTGCAAGTACACGAATTCAGTGCACGGCATCACCGATTAACTGTTTTCCTAAGTTAACTGAGAACAATTTTGGACTCCAGTTTAAAGTTTGTGTTGGACTGTTAATGTCAAAGCACCAGTGGAACTCCAAAATGTAGCTAAGTCCCCTTTCTGTTGTTTATAAATTAATAAAATATCAAATGACAAGGATCTATTTTAGCTGTTAAATAAAACAAA